>NW_026974719.1:0-53173 GCF_015220805.1 Pogoniulus pusillus | reverse complement strand
ACCTTCTGCTTGCTCCATGGAGTAAAGCTGGAGTAGATCTCTCCACATCCTCCTCTTGGTTGCCTTCAACCTTCTGCTTGCTCCATGGAGTAAAGCTGGAGTAGATCTCTCCACAACCTCCTCCTGGTTGCCTTCAACCTTCTACCTTCTTCTTGCTCCATGGAGTAAAGCTGGAGTAGATCTCTCCACAACCTCCTCCTGGTTGCCTTCAACCTTCTACCTTCTGCTTGCTCCATGGAGTAAAGCTGGAGTAGATCTGTCCACATCCTCCTAGCTTAGACCTTCTCTTCCATCCATGGAGTAAAGTTGGAGTAGAGCTCTTGGCAGCCTCCTGTTGGTTGCTTTCAGCCTTCTACCTTCTGCTTGCTCCAGGGAGTAAAGCTGGAGTAGGTCACAACCTTCTGCTGCCTCCAACCTTGGGCCTTCTCCTTCCTCCATGGAGTAAAGTTGGAGTAGATCTCTCCACATCCTCCTAGCTTAGACCTTCTCTTCCATCCATGGAGTAAAGCTGGAGTAGAGCTCTTGGCAGCCTCCTGTTGGTTGCTTGCAGCCTTCTGCTTGCTCCATGGAGTAAAGCTGGAGTAGATCACAACCTTCTGCTGCCTCCAACCTTGGGCCTTCTCCTTGCTCCATGGAGTAAAGCTGGAGTAGATCTCTCCACATCCTCCTCTTGGTTGCCTTCAACCTTCTACCTTCTTCTTACTCCATGGAGTAAAGCTGGAGTAGATCTCTCCACATCCTCCTAGCTTAGACCTTCTCTTCCATCCATGGAGTAAAGTTGGAGTAGAGCTCTTGGCAGCCTCCTGTTGGTTGCTTTCAGCCTTCTACCTTCTGCTTGCTCCAGGGAGTAAAGTTGGAGTAGAGCTCTCCACATCCACCAACTTAGACCTTCTCTTCTATCCATGGAGTAAAGTTGGAGTAGAGCTCTTGGCAGCCTCCTGTTGGTTGCTTTCAGCCTTCTACCTTCTTCTTACTCCAGGGAGTAAAGCTGGAGTAGGTCACAACCTTCTGCTGCCTCCTACCTTGGACCTTCTGATTGCTCCATGGAGTAAAGCTGGAGTAGATCTCTCCACAAACTTCTCTTGGTTGCCTTCAACCTTCTACTTTCTGCTTGCTCCATGGAGTAAAGCTGGAGTAGATCTCTCCACATCTTCCTAGCTTAGACCTTCTCTTCCATCCATGGAGTAAAGTTGGAGTAGAGCTCTTGGCAGCCTCCTGTTGGTTGCTTTCAGCCTTCTACCTTCTGCTTGCTCCAGGGAGTAAAGCTGGAGTAGGTCACAACCTTCTGCTGCCTCCTACCTTGGACCTTCTGCTTGCTCCATGGAGTAAAGCTGGAGTAGATCTCTCCACAACCTCCTCTTGGTTGCCTTCAATCTTCTACCTTCTGCTTGCTCCAGGGAGTAAAGCTGGAGTAGATCTCTCCACATCCTCCTAGCTTAGATCTTCTCTTCCATCCATGGAGTAAAGTTGGAGTAGAGCTCTTGGCAGCCTCCTCTTGGTTGCTTGCAGCCTTCTGCTTGCTTCATGGAGTAAAGCTGGAGTAGATCTCTCCACATCCTCCTCTTGGTTGCTTTCAACCTTCTACCTTCTGCTTGCTCCATGGAGTAAAGCTGGAGTAGGTCACAACCTTCTGCTGCCTCCAACCTTGGACCTTCTCCTTCCTCCAGGGAGTAAAGCTGGAGTAGATCTCTCCACATCCACCAAGCTTAGACCTTCTCTTCCATCCATGGAGTAAAGTTGGAGTAGAGCTCTTAGCAGCCTCCTGTTGGTTACTTTCAGCCTTCTACCTTCTTCTTACTCCATGGAGTAAAGCTGGAGTAGATCTCTCCACATCCTCCTAGCTTAGACCTTCTCTTCCATCCATGGAGTAAAGTTGGAGTAGAGCTCTTAGCAGCCTCCTGTTGGTTGCTTTCAGCCTTCTACCTTCTGCTTGCTCCATGGAGTAAAGCTGGAGTAGGTCACAACCTTCTGCTGCCTCCTACCTTGGACCTTCTGCTTGCTCCATGGAGTAAAGCTGGAGTAGATCTCTCCACAAACTTCTCTTGGTTGCCTTCAACCTTCTACTTTCTGCTTGCTCCATGGAGTAAAGTTGGAGTAGATCTCTCCACATCCACCAAGCTTAGACCTTCTCTTCTATCCATGGAGTAAAGTTGGAGTAGAACTCTTGGCAGCCTCCTCTTGGTTGCCTTCAGCCTTCTACCTTCTGCTTGCTCCAGGGAGTAAAGCTGGAGTAGGTCACAACCTTCTGCTGCCTCCAACCTTGGGCCTTCTCCTTCCTCCATGGAGTAAAGCTGGAGTAGATCTGTCCACATCCTCCTAGCTTAGACCTTCTCTTCCATCCATGGAGTAAAGTTGGAGTAGAGCTCTTGGCAGCCTCCTCTTGGTTGCTTTCAACCTTCTACTCTCCTTTACTCCAGGGAGTAAAGCTGGAGTAGATCTGTCCACATCCTCCTCTTGGTTGCTTTCAGCCTTCTACCTTCTGCTTGCTCCAGGGAGTAAAGCTGGAGTAGGTCACAACCTTCTGCTGCCTCCTACCTTGGACCTTCTGCTTGCTCCATGGAGTAAAGCTGGAGTAGATCTCTCCACAACCTCCTCTTGGTTGCCTTCAACCTTCTACTTTCTGCTTGCTCCATGGAGTAAAGCTGGAGTAGAGCTCTCCACATCCTCCTAGCTTAGACCTTCTCTTCCATCCATGGAGTAAAGTTGGAGTAGAGCTCTTGGCAGCCTCCTGTTGGTTGCCTTCAATCTTCTACCTTCTCCTTGCTCCATGGAGTAAAGCTGGAGTAGATCACAACCTTCTGCTGCCTCCTACCTTGGACCTTCTGCTTGCTCCATGGAGTAAAGCTGGAGTAGATCTCTCCACAACCTCCTTCTGGCTGCCTCCAACCTTGGACCTTCTCCTTCCACCACGGAGTAAAGCTGGAGTAGATCTCTCCACATCCTCCAACCTTCTCTCTTCTCCTTCCTCCATGGAGTAAAGCTGGAGTAGATCACAACCTTCTGCTGCCTCCAACCTTGGACCTTCTCCTTCCACCACGAAGCAAACCTGGAGTAGATCTCTCCACAACCTCCTTCTGGCTGCCTTCAACCCTCTACTTTGTCCTTCCTCCATGGAGTAAAGCTGGAGTAGATCTCTCCACATCCTCCAACCTTCTCTCTTCTCCTTCCTCCATGGAGTAAAGCTGGAGTAAATCACAACCTTCTGCTGCCTCCAACCTTGAACCTTCTCCTTCCACCACGAAGCAAACCTGGAGTAGATCTCTCCACAACCTCCTTCTGGCTGCCTCCAACCCTCTACTTTGTCCTTCCTCCATGGAGTAAAGCTGGAGTAGATCTCTCCACATCCTCCAACCTTCTCTCTTCTCCTTCCTCCATGGAGTAAAGCTGGAGTAGATCACAACCTTCTGCTGCCTCCAACCTTGGACCTTCTCCTTCCACCACGAAGCAAACCTGGAGTAGATCTCTCCACAACCTCCTTCTGGCTGCCTCCAACCCTCTACTTTGTCCTTCCTCCATGGAGTAAAGCTGGAGTAGATCTCTCCACATCCTCCAACCTTCTCTCTTCTCCTTCCTCCATGGAGTAAAGCTGGAGTAGATCACAACCTTCTGCAGCCTCCAACCTTGGACCTTCTCCTTCCACCACGAAGCAAACCTTGAGTAGATCTCTCCACAACCTCCTTCTGGCTGCCTTCAACCCTCTACTTTGTCCTTCCTCCATGGAGTAAAGCTGGAGTAGATCTCTCCACATCCTCCAACCTTCTCTCTTCTCCTTCCTCCATGGAGTAAAGCTGGAGTAGATCACAACCTTCTGGCTGCCTCCAACCTTGGACCTTCTCCTTCCACCATGAAGCAAACCTGGAGTAGATCTCTCCACAACCTCCTTCTGGCTGCCTTCAACCCTCTACTTTCTCCTTCCTCCATGGAGTAAAGCTGGAGTAGATCACTCCACATCCTCCAACCTTCTCTCTTCTCCTTCCTCCATGGAGTAAAGCTGGAGTAGATCACAACCTTCTGGCTGCCTCCAACCTTGGACCTTCTCCTTCCACCACGAAGCAAACCTTGAGTAGATCTCTCCACAACCACCTTCTGGCTGCCTCCAACCTTGGACCTTCTCCTTCCACCACGGAGTAAAGCTGGAGTAAATCACTCCACAGCCCCCTCAGATGCCCCAAAGTATTACTACAGGATCCCCATGAAGGACATCTTGAGGTCCACCTCCAAAGCCCCTTTAGATGTGGCACCACCTTGGGGGTGGGATGAAGTCCTCCTCCTCCTCCTCCCTTACTCCAAGGTGCTACTACAAGGAGGAACTTTGGAGGATCTTTGACTTGGCCATGGAGGAAACCTCCAACTTGCAACTCCTACTCCAAGGTTCCACTGAGAGGAGAAGAAGCTCCAAGAGGTCCAACCTCAGGAGTTACAACCCTGAGGAGATCCAACCTCAAGAGGTCCATACTCAGGAGATACAACCCCGAGGAGATCCAACCTCAAGAGGTCCCTACTCAGGAGTTACAACCCCGAGGAGATCCAACCTCAAGAGGTCCACCCCAAGGGTCCATACTCAGGAGATACTACCCTGAGGAGATCCAACCTGAAGAGGTCCAACCTCAAGATCCAACTCAGGAGATACTCAGGAGATACTACCCCGAGGAGATCCAACCTCAAGAGGTCCATACTCAGGAGATACAACCCCGAGGAGATCCAACCCCAAGAGGTCCATACTCAGGAGTTACAACCCTGAGGAGATCCAACCTTAAGATCCAACCTCAAGATCCAACTCAGGAGATACTCAGGAGATACAACCCCGAGGAGATCCAACCTCAAGAGGTCCAACCTCAAGAGGTCCATACTCAGGAGATACAACCCCGAGGATATCCAACCTCAAGAGGTCCATACTCAGGAGTTACTACCCTGAGGAGATCCAACCCCAAGAGGTCCAACCTCAAGATCCAACCTCAAGATCCCACTCAGGAGATACTCAGGAGATACTACCCCGAGGAGATCCAACCTCAAGAGGTCCAACCTCAAGAGGTCCAACCTCAAGATCCAACTCAGGAGATACTCAGGAGTTACAACCCCGAGGAGATCCAACCTCAAGAGGTCCCTACTCAGGAGATACAACCCCGAGGAGATCCAACCCTGAGGAGATCCAACCTCAAGAGTTCCAACCTCAAGATCCAACCCCAAGAGGTCCCTACTCAGGAGTTACAACCCCGAGGAGCTCCAACCTCTAGAGGTCCAACCTCAAGATCCAACTCAGGAGATACTCAGGAGATACAACCCCGAGGAGATCCAACCTCAAGAGGTCCAACCTCAAGATCCAACTCAGGAGATACTCAGGAGTTACAACCCCGAGGAGATCCAACCTCAAGAGGTCCATACTCAGGAGTTACAACCCCGAGGAGATCCAACCCTGAGGAGATCCAACCTCAAGAGTTCCAACCTCAAGATCCAACCCCAAGAGGTCCCTACTCAGGAGTTACAACCCCGAGGAGCTCCAACCTCAAGAGGTCCACCCCAAGAGGTCCCTACTCAAGAGATACTACCCCGAGGAGCTCCAACCTCAAGGTCCATCCCCCCCAACCCCCAGCCCCAGGTTCATCCCCAACGTCGGTGGTGGTGAAGGTGAAGGTGGAGGTGGCACCACCGTGGCCACCAAGGTCCTTTAGGCTCTTCCTCTTCCTCTTCCTCTTCCTCTTCCTCTTCCTCTTCCTCTTCCTCTTCCTCTTCCTCTTCCTTCTCTTCCTCTTCCTTTTCTTCCTTCTCTTCCTCTTCCTTTTCTTCCTCTTCCTTTTCTTCCTCCTCCTTCTTCTCCTTTTTGTTCCTCTTTTCCTCCTTCTTCGTCTCCTCCTTCTCTTCTTCCTCCTCCTCTTCTTCCTCTTCCTCTTCCTCTTCCTCTTCCTCTTCCTCTTCCTCTTCCTCTTCCTCTTCCTCTTCCTCTTCCTCTTCCTCCTCTCCTTCCTCTTCCACCTCCCCTTCTTCTCCTCCTCCTCCCCTTCCTCTTTCTCCTCCTTCCTCTTCTTGTTCTCCTTTTCCTCCTCCTTGTCCTCCTTCTCCTCTTCTTCCTCCTCCTCCCCTTCCTCTTCCTTTTCCTCTTCCTCCTCCTCCTCCTCTTCTTCTTCCTCCTTTCCTTCCTCCTCCTTCTCCTCCTTCCTCTTCTTGTTCTCCTTTTCCTCCTCCTTATCCTACTCTTCCTCCTCCCCTTCTTCTCCTCCTCCTCTTCTTCCTCCTCTTCTTCTTCCTCTTCCCCTTCCTCTTCCTTCTCCTCCTCCCTCTTCTCCTCCTCCTCCTCCTCCTCCTTCCTCTCCTCTTTCCCCTTCCTCTCCTCCTTCCCCTCCTCTTCCTCCCTCCCTTCCTCCTCCTCCCTTTCCTCTTCCTTCTCCTCTTCCTCCTTTCTCTTCTTGTTCCCCTCCTCCTCTTCTTCCTCTCCTCCTTCCTCTCCTCCTTCTCCCCTTCTTCCCCTTCTCCTCCTTCCCCTTCCTCTCCTCCACTTCCTCTTCCTCTTTCTTCTTGTTCTCTTACTATCCTCTTCCTCCTCATCTTCCTCCTCCTCGTCCTCCTCCTCCTCCTCCTCTTCCTCTCTCTGGAGGTCTCCAGGATGAAGATGGAGTTGGAGCCAATTGGGATATCAGGAGGGGGGGTGGGGGGAGGATGAGGAAGGAGAAGAGGAAGGAAATGAGGAAGTGGAGAAGAGGAAGGAAAGGAGGAAGAAGAAGAGGAGAAGAGGAAGAAAAGGAGGAAGAAGAAGAGGAGAAGAGGAAGGAAAGGAGGAAGAGACGAGGAAGAGAAGAGGAAAAGAAGGGGAAGAGGAGAAGCAGGAGGAAAAGAGGGAAGAGAGGAGAAGGGGAAGGAGAAGAGAAGAGGAAGAGGAGAAGAGGAAGAGAAGAGGAAGAGAAGAGGAAGAGAAGAGGAAGAGGAGAATCAGGAGGAAAAGAGGAAAGAGAGGAGAAGGGGAAGGAGAAGAGAAGAGGAAGAAGAGAAGAGGAAGAAAAGGAGGAAGAAGAAGAGGAGAAGGGGAAGGAAAGGAGGAAGAAGAAGAGGAAGAGATGAGGAAGAGAAGGGGAAGAGGAGAATCAGGAGGAAAAGAGGGAAGAGAGGAGAAGGGAAAGGAGAAGAGAAGAGGAAGAAGAGAAGATGAAGAGGAAGAGAAGAGGAAGAGAAGAGGAAGAGGAGAAGCAGGAGGAAAAGAGGGAAGAGAGGAGAAGGGGAAGTAGAAGAGAAGAGGAAGAGGAGAAGAGGAAGAAAAGTGGGAAGAAGAAGAGGAGAAGAGGAAGGAAAGGAGGAAGAGGAAGAGGAAGAGGAGAAGCAGGAAGAAAAGAGGGAAGAGAGGAGAAGGGGAAGGAGAAGAGAAGAGGAAGAAGAGAAGGGGAAGAGGAGAAGCAGGAGGAAAAGAGGGAAGAGAGGAGAAGGGGAAGGAGAAGAGAAGAGGAAGAGGGGAAGAGGAAGAGGAAGAAGAGAAGAGAAGAGGAAGAGGAAGAGGAAGAGGAAGAGGAAGAGAAGAGTAAGAGAAGAGGAAGAGAAGAGGAAGAGAAGAGGAAGAGAAGGGGAAGAGGAGAAGCAGGAGGAAAAGAGGGATAAGAGGAGAAGGGAAAGGAGAAGAGGAAGAGGAAGAAGAGAAGAGAAGAGGAAGAGGGAGAGGAATAGGAAGGGGAAGAGGAAAAGGGAGAGGAAGAAGCAGAGGAAGAAGAAGAAGAAAATTTGTTGGGGGGAAAAAGGAAAATTTGGGAAATTTTGGGAGGAAATGAGGAAAATTTGGGAATTTGGAGGAGGAAATGAGGAAAATTTGGGAATTTTGGGGAGGAAATGAGGAAAATTTGGGAATTTTGAGGAGGAAAAAGGAAATGTTGGGAATTTTGAGGGAGGAATGAGGAAAATTTGGGAATTTTGAGGAAGAAAAATGAAATTTTGGGAATTCTTGGGAAGAATGAGGAAAATTTGGGAATTTTGGGGAGGAAATGAGGAAAATTTGGGAATTTTGAGGAGGAAAAAGGAAATGTTGGGAATTTTGAGGGAGGAATGAGGAAAATTTGGGAATTTTGAGGAAGAAAAATGAAATTTTGGGAATTCTTGGGAAGAATGAGGAAAATTTGGGAATTTTGGGGAGGAAATGAGGAAAATTTGGGAATTTTGAGGAGGAAAAAGGAAATGTTGGGAATTTTGAGGGAGGAATGAGGAAAATTTGGGAATTTTGAGGAAGAAAAATGAAATTTTGGGAATTCTTGGGAAGAATGAGGAAAATTTGGGAATTTGGGGGGAGGAATGAGGAAAATTTGGGAATTTTTTGGGGGGGAAAGGAAATTTTGGGAATTCTTGGGGAGGAATGAGGAAAATTTGGGAATTTTGAGGGAAAAGAGATAAATTTGGCATTGTTTGGGGGGAAAAGAGCTAAGTTTGGGAATTTTGGAGGAGAAAGGAGCTAAATTGTGGAATTTGGATGGGAAAAGAGCTAAATCTGGGAATTTTTGAGGGAAAAGAGCAAAATTTGGGAATTCTGGTAGGAAAAGAGCTAAAATTTGGGAATTTCTGAGCAGAAATCAGCTAAATTGTGGAATTTTGGTGGGAAAAGAACTAAATTTGGGAATTTTGGTGGGAAAAGAGCTAAAATTTGGGAATTTTGGTGGGAAAAGAGCAAAGTTCGGGAATTTTTGAGGGGGAAACAGATAAAGTTTGGAATTTTGGTGGGAAAAGAGCAAAATTTGGGAATTTTTTGATGGAAAAGCACAAAATTTGGGATTTTTTGAAGGGGAAACAGCAAAATTGTGGAATTTTGGTGGGAAAAGAGCTAAAATTTGGGAATTTTTGAGGGAAAAGAGCAAAGTTTGGGAATTTTTGAGGGGGAAACAGATAAATTTGGGAATTTGGGTGGGAAAAGCACAAAATTTGGGAATGTTTAAGGGAAAAAGAGCTAAAATGGGAATTATTCTGGGGTGAAAGAGCTAAAATTGGGAATTTTGGGAGGGGAAAGAGCTAAAATTGGGAATTTTGGCTGGGAACAAAGGCAAAGTTGGGAATTTTGGGGGGGGAATTGGCAAAAAATTGGGAATTTTGGGAGGGAAGAGCTAAAAATTGGGAATTTTGGGGGGGAAAAGAGTTAAAATTGGGAATTTGGGGAAGGAAGGAAGGAAGGAAGGAAGGAAGGAAGGAAGGAAGGAAGGAAGGAAGGAAGGAAGGAAGGAAGGAAGGAAGGAAGGAAGGAAGGAAGGAAGGAAGGAAGGAGGGAAAGGGAGGAAGGGAGGAAGGAAGGAAGGAAGGAAGGAAGGAAGGAAGGAAGGAAGGAAGGAAGGAAGGAAGGAAGGAAGGAAGGAAGGAAGGAAGGAAGGAAGGAAAGGGAAGGGAAGGGAAGGGAAGGGAAGGGAAGGGAAGGGAAGGGAAGGGAAGGGAAGGGAAGGGAAGGGAAGGGAAGGGAAGGGAAGGGAAGGGAAGGGAAGGGAAGGGAAGGGAAGGGAAGGGAAGGGAAGGGAAGGGAAGGGAAGGGAAGGGAAGGGAAGGGAAGGGAAGGGAAGGGAAGGGAAGGGAAGGGAAGGGAAGGGAAGGGAAGGGAAGGGAAGGGAGAGAGGAGGGAAGGAAGAGGAGGGAAGGAAGAGGAGGGAAGGAAGAGGAGGGAAGGAAGGGTGAGGAAGTGGAAGTGGAAGAGGAAGTTGCTCCTCAAGGTGATGATAAGGATGAGGAGGAAGAGGAGAAGGAGGAGAAGGAGGAGGAGGAAACTCCTCTGCGGAAATCTCTACTTCACTTCCTTGCTCCAGAATGATGAGGAAGTGGAAGAGGAAGTGGAAGAGGAAGTGGAAGAGGAAGTCGCTCCTGAAGATGAGGATGAGGATGAGGATGAAGAGGAGGAGGAAGAGGAGGAGGAGGAAGAAGAAGAGGAGAAGGAGAAGAAGGAGGAGGAGGAAACTCCTCCGCGGAGATCTCAACTTCACTTCCTTCTCTCCGGAACGAGGAGGAAGTGGAAGAGGAAGTGGAAGTGGAAGAGGAAGTCCCTCCTAAAGATAATGATGAGGATGAGGATGAAGAGGAGGAGGAAGAGGAGGAAGAGGAGGAGAAGAAGGAGGAGGAAGAGGAGAAGGAGAAGAAGGAGGAGAAGGAAACTCCTCAACAGAGATCTCAACTTCACTTCCTTCGCTCCGGGACGAGGAGGAAGTGGAAGAGGAAGTGGAAGTGGAAGAGGAAGTCCCTCCTAAAGATAATGATGAGGATGAGGAAGAAGAGGAGGAGGAGAAGGAGGAAAAGGAGGAGAAGGAGGAGAAGGAGGAGAAGGAGAAGAAGGAAACTCCTCCACAGAGATCTCAACTTCACTTCCGTCGCTCCGGAACGAGGAGGAAGTGGAAGAGGAAGTGGAAGAGGAAGTCGCTCCTGAAGATGAGGATGAGGATGAGGATGAGGATGAAGAGGAGGAGGAAGAGGAGGAAGAGGAGGAGAAGAAGGAGGAGGAAGAGGAGAAGGAGAAGAAGGAGAAGAAGGAAACTCCTCCGCAGAGATCTCAACTTCACTTCCTTCGCTCCGGAACGAGGAGGAAGTGGAAGAGGAAGTGGAAGTGGAAGAGGAAGTCACTCCTAAAGATAATGATGAGGATGAGGATGAAGAGGAGGAGGAGGAGGAGGAAGAAGAGGAGAAGGAGAAGAAGGAGGAGGAGGAAACTCCTCCGCGGAGATCTCAACTTCACTTCCTTCGCTCCGGAACGAGGAGGAAGTGGAAGAGGAAGTGGAAGAGGAAGTCGCTCCTGAAGATGATGATGAGGATGAGGATGAAGAGGAGGAGGAAGAGGAGGAAAAGGAGAAGAAGGAGGAAAAGGAGGAGAAGGAGAAGAAGGAGAAGAAGGAAACTCCTCAACGGAGATCTCAACTTCACTTCCTTCGCTCCGGAACGAGGAGGAAGTGGAAGAGGAAGTGGAAGAGGAAGTCGCTCCTGAAGATGAGGATGAGGAGGAAGAGGAGGAAGAGGAAGGCTCAGAAGGCTGAGCCAGTGATGGCATTGAGCTGCTTCATCAACCCTTCCAAACTCGCCATCTGCTCGCTCAGGTCGTCCTGTTCATAGACCTGCAAGGGCAGGAGAAGACCTTGGAAGGTCCTTCCCGACCCATTCCAGGTCCTTCCCAACCCATCCCAACTCATCCCAACCCATTCCAGGTCCTTCCCAACTCATCCCAACTCATCCCAACCCATTCCAGGTCCATCCCAACCCATTCCATGCCCTTGGAAGCTTCTGACCCAATCTGCTCCCTTCAGATCTCTTCCAACCCATTCCAAGTCCATCCCAACCCATTCCAGGTCCTTCCCAACCTATCCCAACTCATCCCAACCCATTCCAGGTCCATCCCAACCCATTCCATGCCCTTGGAAGCTTCCAACTCAATCTGCTCCCTTCAGAGCTCTTCCAACCCATTCCAGGACCTTCCAAGCTCCTTCCCAACCCATTCCAGGTCCATCCCAACCCATCCCAACCCATTCCAGGTCATTCCCAACCCATTCCAGGTCATTCCCAACCCATCCCAACTCATCCCAACCCATTCCAGGTCCATCCCAACCCATCCCAACTCATCCAAACCCATTCCAGGACCTTCCCAACCCATCCCAGGTCCTTCCCAACCCATTCCAAGTCCATCCCAACTCATCCCAACCCATTCCAGGACCTTGGAAGCTTCCAACTCAATCTGCTCCCTTCAGAGCTCTTCCAACCCCTTCCAGGACCTTCCAAGCTCCTTCCCAACCCATTCCAGGTCCTTCCCAACCCATTCCAGGTCCATCCCAACTCATCCCAACCCATTCCATGTCCATCCCAACCCATCCCAGGTCATTCCCAACCCATTCCAGGTCATTCCCAACCCATCCCAACTCATCCCAACCCATTCCATGCCCATCCCAACCCATCCCAACTCATCTCAACCCATTCCAGGTCCATCCCAACCCATTCCAGGACCTTCCAAGCTCCTTCCCAACCCATTCCAGGTCCTTCCCAACCCATTCCAGGTCATTCCCAACCCATCCCAACTCATCCCAACCCATTCGAGGTCCATCCCAACCCATTCCAGGAGCTCCAAGCTCCTTCCCAACCCATTCCAGGACCTTCCAAGCTCCTTCCCAACCCATTCCAGGTCCATCCCAACCCATCCCAACTCATCCCAACCCATTCCAGGTCATTCCCAACCCATTCCAAGTCCATCCCAACCCATCCCAACTCATCCCAACCCATTCCAGGTCCTTCCCAACTCATCCCAACTCATCCCAACCCATTCCAGGTCCATCCCAACCCATTCCATGCCCTTGGAAGCTTCTGACCCAATCTGCTCCCTTCAGAGCTCTTCCAACCCCTTCCAGGACCTTCCAAGCTCCTTCCCAACCCATTCCAGGTCATTCCCAACTCATCCCAACCCATTCCATGCCCATCCCAACCCATCCCAACTCATCCCAACCCATTCCAGGTCCATCCCAACCCATTCCAGGAGCTCCAAGCTCCTTCCCAACCCATTCCAGGACCTTCCAAGCTCCTTCCCAACCCATTCCAGGTCCATCCCAACCCATCCCAGGTCCTTCCCAACCCATTCCAAGTCCATCCCAACTCATCCCAACTCATCCCAACCCATTCCAGGTCTATCCCAACCCATCCCAACTCATCCCAACCCATTCCAGGTCCATCCCAACCCATTCCATGCCCTTGGAAGCTTCCAACTCAATCTGCTCCCTTCAGAGCTCTTCCAACCCATTCCAGGACCTTCCCAACCCATCCCAACTCATCCCAACCCATTCCAGGTCATTCCCAACTCATCCCAACTCATCCCAACCCCTTCCAGGTCCTTCCCAACCCATCCCAACTCATCCCAACCCATTCCAGGTCCATCCCAACCCATTCCAGCACCTTCCAAGCTCCTTCCCAACCCATTCCAGGTCCTTCCCAACCCATTCCAGGTCCATCCCAACCCATTCCAGGTCATTCCCAACCCATCCCAACTCATCCCAACCCATTCCAGGTCCATCCCAACCCATTCCAGGTCCTTCCCAACCCATCCCAACTCATCCCAACCCATTCCAGGTCCATCCCAACCCATTCCAGGTCATTCCCAACCCATTCCAGGTCCTTCCCAACCCATTCCTGGTCCATCTCAACCCCTTCCAGGACCTTCCAGGTCATTCCCAACCCATCCCAACTCATCCCAACCCATTCCAGGTCCATCCCAACCCATTCCAGGACCTTCTAAGCTCCTTCCAGGACCTTCCAAGCTCCTTCCCAACCCATTCCAGGTCATTCCCAACCCATCCCAACTCATCCCAACCCATTCCAGGTCCATCCCAACCCCTTCCAGGACCTTCCAAGCTCCTTCCAGGACCTTCCAGGTCCATCCCAACCCATTCCAGGACCTTCCAAGCTCCTTCCAGGACCCTCCAGGTCCTTCCCAACCCATTCCAGGTCCATCCCAACCCATTCCATGAGCTCCAAGCTCCTTCCCAACCCCTTCCAGGACCTTCCAGGTCCATCCCAACCCATTCTAGGCCCTTCCAAGCTCCTTGCCAACCCATTCCAGGACCTTCCAGGACCTTCCCAACCCATTCCAGGTCCATCTCAACCCCTTCCAGGACCTTCCAGGTCCTTCCCAACCCATTCCATGAGCTCCAAGCTCCTTCCCAACCCATTCCAGGTCCATCCCAGCCCATTCCAGGTCATTCCCAACCCATTCCAGGTCCATCCCAACCCATTCCAAGTCCATCCCAACCCATTCCAGGTCCATCCCAACCCCTTCCAGGACCTTCCAAGCTCCTTCCCAACCCCTTCCAGGACCTTCCAGGTCCTTCCCAACCCATTCCAGGTCCATCCCAACCCCTTCCAGGACCTTCCAAGCTCCTTCCCAACCCATTCCAGGTCCTTCCCAACCCCTTCTAGGACCTTCCAAGCTCCTTCCCAACCCCTTCCAGGACCTTGAGGTCCTCCAAGACCACCTTGAGGTCCTCCAAGGTCACTTTGAGGTCCTCCAAGGTCACCTTGAGGTCCTCCAAGGCCACCTTGAGGTCCTCCAAGGTCACCTTGAGGTCCTCCAAGACCACCTCGAGGTCCTCCAAGGTCACCTTAAGGTCCTCCAAGGCCACCTTGAGGTCCTCCAAGACCACCTCGAGGTCCTCCAAGGTCACCTCAAGGTCCTCCAAGGTCACTTTAAGTCCTCCAAGGCCACTTTGAGGTCCTCCAAGGTCACTTTAAGTCCTCCAAGGCCACTTTGAGGTCCTCCAAGGCCACCTTGAGGTCCTCCAAGGCCACCTTGAGGTCCTCCAAGGCCACTTTAAGTCCTCCAAGGTCACCTTGAGGTCCTCCAAGGCCACTTTGAGGTCCTCCAAGGCCACCTTGAGGTCCTCCAAGGCCACTTTGAGGTCCTCCAAGGCCACCTTGAGGTCCTCCAAGGCCACTTTGAGGTCCTCCAAGGCCACCTTGAGGTCCTCCAAGGCCACTTTGAGGTCCTCCAAGGCCACCTTGAGGTCCTCCAAGACCACCTCAAGGTCCTCCAAGGCCACCTTGAGGTCCTCCAAGGTCACCTCAAGGTCCTCCAAGGTCACTTTAAGTCCTCCAAGGCCACTTTGAGGTCCTCCAAGGTCACTTTAAGTCCTCCAAGGCCACTTTGAGGTCCTCCAAGGCCACCTTGAGGTCCTCCAAGGCCACCTTGAGGTCCTCCAAGGCCACCTTGAGGTCCTCCAAGGTCACCTCAAGGTCCTCCAAGGTCACTTTGAGGTCCTCCAAGACCACCTTGAGGTCCTCCAAGACCACCTTGAGGTCCTCCAAGACCACCTCGAGGTCCTCCAAGGTCACTTTGAGGTCCTCCAAGGCCACCTCAAGGTCCTCCAAGACCACTTTGAGGTCCTCCAAGGCCACCATGAGGTCCTCCAAGGTCACTTTGAGGTCCTCCAAGGCCACTTTAAGGTCCTCCAAGGTCACTTTGAGGTCCTCCAAGGCCACCTTGAGGTCCTCCAAGACCACCTTGAGGTCCTCCAAGGTCACCTCAAGGTCCTCCAAGGTCACCTCAAGGTCCTCCAAGGTCACTTTGAGGTCCTCCAAGACCACCTTGAGGTCCTCCAAGGTCACTTTGAGGTCCTCCAAGGCCACCTTGAGGTCCTCCAAGGTCACTTTAAGTCCTCCAAGGTCACCTCGAGGTCCTCCAAGGTCACCTCAAGGTCCTCCAAGGTCACTTTAAGTCCTCCAAGGCCACTTTAAGTCCTCCAAGGCCACCTTGATGTCCTCCAAGGCCACCTTGAGGTCCTCCAAGGTCACTTTAAGTCCTCCAAGACCACCTTGAGGTCCTCCAAGGCCACTTTAAGTCCTCCAAGGCCACCTCGAGGTCCTCCAAGGCCACCTTGAGGTCCTCCAAGGTCACCTCGAGGTCCTCCAAGGTCACCTTAAGGTCCTCCAAGACCACCTTGAGGTCCTCCAAGGCCACTTTGAGGTCCTCCAAGGCCACCTTGAGGTCCTCCAAGGCCACTTTGAGGTCCTCCAAGGCCACCTTGAGGTCCTCCAAGGCCACCTCAAGGTCCTCCAAGGCCACCTTGAGGTCCTCCAAGGCCACCTCGAGGTCCTCCAAGGTCACTTTGAGGTCCTCCAAGGCCACTTTGAGGTCCTCCAAGACCACCTTGAGGTCCTCCAAGGTCACTTTAAGTCCTCCAAGGCCACCTTGAGGTCCTCCAAGGCCACCTTGAGGTCCTCCAAGGTCACCTCGAGGTCCTCCAAGGTCACCTTAAGGTCCTCCAAGACCACTTTGAGGTCCTCCAAGGTCACTTTAAGTCCTCCAAGGTCACTTTGAGGTCCTCCAAGGTCACTTTAAGTCCTCCAAGGCCACTTTGAGGTCCTCCAAGACCACCTCGAGGTCCTCCAAGGCCACTTTAAGTCCTCCAAGGCCACCTCAAGGTCCTCCAAGGTCACTTTAACTCCACCAAGGTCACCTCCAGGTCCACCCAAGCCACCAAAGAAGGTCCCCATGGACCTCTCCAACCTCTCCAACCCCTCCTCAACCTTCTCCACCCCACCCTGGTGGACTCCTCCCCCCCCCCCCAGAAGATGCTCCTCACGTTGGTGGTGTCCTCCACCTCCTTCTGGCCTTCTTCTGCCACCTCAGGAGCAGTAGGGACCGAAACAGGCAGCAGAGGGGACCTGGCTTTGGCCACCAGCCCCAAGGACGCTGTCTTCACCTGGACCTTGCCAGCAGGAGGTCCTGGAAGGAGAAGAGGAGGAGGAGGAGGAGAAGTTCCTCAGCTGAGGAACCTCAGAAGAACCCCAAAAGCATCTTGAAGGCCTTCTCCAACCTTCTCCTATCTCCACCATGGTGACCTCTAAAGTGACCCTTCCACCTCCATCCCCTCCCAGACCACCTCTAGACTCCATAACTCCTCTTTGCTGTCCATGAAGGTTCCTCCTTGACCCTCAACCCCTTGAAGGCCTTCTCCAACCTTCTCATATCTCCACCATGGTGACCCCTAAAGTGACCCTTCCACCTCTATCCCCTCCCAGACCACCTCTAGACTCCATAACTCCTCTTTGCTGTCCATGAAGGTTGCTCCTTGACCCTCAACACCTTGAAGGCCTTCTCCAACCTTCTCATATCTCCACCATGGTGACCCCTAAAGTGACCCTTCCACCTCCATCCCCTCCAGGACCACCTCTAGACTCCATAACTCCTCTTTGTTGGCCATGAAGGTTACTCCTTGACCCTCAGCACCTTGAAGGCCTTCTCCAACCTTCTCATATCTCCACCATGGTGACCCCTAAGGGGACCCTTCCACCTCCATCCCCTCCAAGACCACCTCTAGACTCCATAACTCCTCTTTGTTGGCCATGAAGGTTGCTCCTTGACCCTCAACCTCTTGAAGGCCTTCTCCAACCTTCTCATATCTCCACCATGGTGACCCCTAAGGGGACCCTTCCACCTCCATCCCCTCCAGGACCACCTCTAGACTCCATAACTCCTCTTTGCTGTCCATGAAGGTTACTCCTTGACCCTCAGCACCTTGAAGGCCTTCTCCAACCTTCTCCTATCTCCACCTTGGTGCCCACTAAAGTGACCCTTCCACCTCCATCCCCTCCCAGACCACCTCTAGACTCCATAACTCCTCTTTATTGGCCATGAAGGTTCCTCCTTGACCCTCAACCTCTTGAAGGCCTTCTCCAACCTTCTCATATCTCCACCATGGTGACCCCTAAGGGGACCCTTCCACCTCCATCCCCTCCCAGACCACCTCTAGACTCCATAACTCCTCTTTGGTGACCTTAGAAGCTCCTCCTTGACCCTCAGCACCTTGAAGGCCTTCTCCAACCTTCTCATATCTCCACCATGGTGACCCCTAAAGGGACCCTTCCACCTCCATCCCCTCCAAGACCACCTCTAGACTCCATAACTCCTCTTTGTTGGCCATGAAGGTTACTCCTTGGTCCTCAGAACCTTGAAGGCCTTCTCCAACCTTCTCATATCTCCACCATGGTGACCCCTAAGGTGACCCTTCCACCTCCATCCCATCCCAGACCACCTCTAGACTCCATAACTCCTCTTTGTTGGCCATGAAGGTTGCTCCTTGACCCTCAACCTCTTGAAGGCCTTCTCCAACCTTCTCATATCTCCACCATGGTGACCTCTAAAGGGGACCCTTCCACCTCCATCCCCTCCCAGACCACCTCTAGACTCCATAACTCCTCTTTGGTGACCTTAGAAGCTGCTCCTTGACCCTCAGCACCTTGAAGGCCTTCTCCAACCTTCTCATATCTCCACCATGGTGACCCCTAAGGTGACCCTTCCACCTCCATCCCCTCCAGGACCACCTCTAGACTCCATAACTCCTCTTAGCTGACCTTAGAAGCTGCTCCTTGACCCCCAACATCTTGAAGGCCTTCTCCAACCTTCTCATATCTCCACCATGGTGACCCCTAAAGGGACCCTTCCACCTCCATCCCCTCCCAGACGACCTCTAGACTCCATAACTCCTCTTTGTTGGCCATGAAGGTTACTCCTTGACCCCCAACACCTTGAAGGCCTTCTCCAACCTTCTCAGATCTCCACGTTGGTGACCCCTATGGGGACCCTTCCACCTCCATCCCCTCCCAGACCACCTCTAGACTCCATAACTTCTCTTTGTTGTCCATGAAGGTTACTCCTTGGCCCTCAACACCTTGAAGGCCTTCTCCAACCTTCTCATATCTCCACCATGGTGACCTCTAAAGGGACCCTTCCACCTCCATCCCCTCCAGGACCACCTCTAGACTCCATAACTCCTCTTAGCTGACCTTAGAAGCTGCTCCTTGACCCCCAACATCTTGAAGGCCTTCTCCAACCTTCTCATATCTCCACCATGGTGACCTCTACAGTGACCCTTCCACCTCCATCCCCTCCAGGACCACCTCTAGACTCCATAACTCCTCTTTGTTGGCCATGAAGGTTACTCCTTGACCCTCAACCTCTTGAAGGCCTTCTCCAACCTTCTCATATCTCCACCATGGTGACCCCTATGGGGACCCTTCCACCTCCATCCCCTCCCAGACCACCTCTAGACTCCATAACTCCTCTTTGTTGGCCATGAAGGTTACTCCTTGGCCCTCAACACCTTGAAGGCCTTCTCCAACCTTCTCATATCTCCACCATGGTGACCCCCAAAGTGACCCTTCCACCTCCATCCCCTCCCAGACCACCTCTAGACTCCATAACTCCTCTTTGCTGTCCATGAAGGTTACTCCTTGGTCCTCAGAACCTTGAAGGCCTTCTCCAACCTTCTCCTATCTCCACCATGGTGACCCCTAAGGGGACCCTTCCACCTCCATCCCCTCCAGGACCACCTCTAGACTCCATAACTCCTCTTTGGTGACCTTAGAAGCTCCTCCTTGACCCTCAGCACCTTGAAGGCCTTCTCCAACCTTCTCATATCTCCACATTGGTGACCACCAAGGTGACTCTTCCACCTCTATCCCCTCCCAGACCACCTCTAGACTCCATAACTCCTCTTTGTTGGCCATGAAGGTTACTCCTTGACCCTCAACCTCTTGAAGGCCTTCTCCAACCTTCTCATATCTCCACCTTGGTGACCTCTAAAGTGACCCTTCCACCTCCATCCCCTCCCAGACCACCTCTAGACTCCATAACTCCTCTTTGTTGGCCATGAAGGTTACTCCTTGACCCCCAACACCTTGAAGGCCTTCTCCAACCTTCTCATATCTCCACCATGGTGACCCCTAAAGGGACCCTTCCACCTCCATCCCCTCCCAGACGACCTCTAGACTCCATAACTCCTCTTTGTTGGCCATGAAGGTTACTCCTTGACCCCCAACACCTTGAAGGCCTTCTCCAACCTTCTCATATCTCCACCATGGTGACCCCTAAAGGGACCCTTCCACCTCCATCCCCTCCAAGACCACCTCTAGACTCCATAACTCCTCTTTGTTGGCCATGAAGGTTACTCCTTGGTCCTCAGAACCTTGAAGGCCTTCTCCAACCTTCTCATATCTCCACCATGGTGACCCCTAAGGTGACCCTTCCACCTCCATCCCATCCCAGACCACCTCTAGACTCCATAACTCCTCTTTGTTGGCCATGAAGGTTGCTCCTTGACCCTCAACCTCTTGAAGGCCTTCTCCAACCTTCTCATATCTCCACCATGGTGACCCCTAAAGTGACCCTTCCACCTCCATCCCCTCCCAGACCACCTCTAGACTCCATAACTCCTCTTTGGTGACCTTAGAAGCTCCTCCTTGACCCTCAGCACCTTGAAGGCCTTCTCCAACCTTCTCATATCTCCACATTGGTGACCACCAAGGTGACTCTTCCACCTCCATCCCCTCCCAGACCACCTCTAGACTCCATAACTCCTCTTTATTGTCCATGAAGGTTGCTCCTTGACCCTCAACATCTTGAAGGCCTTCTCCAACCTTCTCATATCTCCACCATGGTGACCCCTAAGGGGACCCTTCCACCTCCATCCCCTCCAAGACCACCTCTAGACTCCATAAATCCTCTTTGTTGGCCATGAAGGTTACTCCTTGGCCCTCAACACCTTGAAGGCCTTCTCCAACCTTCTCATATCTCCACCATGGTGACTCCTATGGGGACCCTTCCACCTCCATCCCCTCCCAGACCACCTCTAGACTCCATCACTCCTCTTTGTTGGCCATGAAGGTTACTCCTTCACCCTCAACCTCTTGAAGGCCTTCTCCAACCTTCTCATATCTCCACCATGGTGACCTCTAAAGGGACCCTTCCACCTCCATCCCCTCCAAGACCACCTCTAGACTCCATAACTCCTCTTTGTTGGCCATGAAGGTTACTCCTTGGCCCTCAACCTCTTGAAGGCCTTCTCCAACCTTCTCATATCTCCACCATGGTGACCTATAAAGTGACCCTTCCACCTCCATCCCCTCCCAGACCACCTCTAGACTCCATAACTCCTCTTTGTTGGCCATGAAGGTTTCTCCTTGACCCTCAACATCTTGAAGGCCTTCTCCAACCTTCTCCTATCTCCACCATGGTGACCCCTAAGGGGACCCTTCCACCTCCATCCCCTCCCAGACCACCTCTAGACTCCATAACTCCTCTTTGTTGGCCATGAAGGTTACTCCTTGACCCCCAACACCTTGAAGGCCTTCTCCAACCTTCTCATATCTCCACCATGGTGACCCCTAAGGGGACCCTTCCACCTCCATCCCCTCCAAGACCACCTCTAGACTCCATAACTCCTCTTTATTGGCCATGAAGGTTACTCCTTGGCCCTCAACCTCTTGAAGGCCTTCTCCAACCTTCTCATATCTCCACCTTGGTGACCCCTAAGGTGACTCTTCCACCTCCATCCCCTCCCAGACCACCTCTAGACTCCATAACTCCTCTTTGTTGGCCATGAAGGTTACTCCTTGACCCTCAACACCCTGAAGGCCTTCTCCAACCTTCTCATATCTCCACCATGGTGACCCCTATGGGGACCCTTCCACCTCCATCCCCTCCCAGACCACCTCTAGACTCCATAACTCCTCTTTGGTGACCTTAGAAGCTCCTCCTTGACCCTCAACCTATTGAAGGCCTTCTCCAACCTTCTCATATCTCCACCATGGTGACCACCAAAGTGACCCTTCCACCTCCATCCCCTCCAGGACCACCTCTAGACTCCATAACTCCTCTTTGCTGACCTTAGAAGCTGCTCCTTGACCCTCAACACCTTGAAGGCCTTCTCCAACCTTCTCATATCTCCACCATGGTGACCCCTAAGGTGACCCTTCCACCTCCATCCCCTCCAAGACCACCTCTAGACTCCATAACTCCTCTTTGCTGACCACCAAAGCTGCTCCTTGACCCTCAACCCCTTGAAGGCCTTCTCCAACCTTCTCATATCTCCACCTTGGTGCCCTCTAAAGTGACCCTTCCACCTCCATCCCCTCCAAGACCACCTCTAGACTCCATAACATCTCTTTGTTGGCCATGAAGGTTGCTCCTTGACCCTCAACACCTTGAAGGCCTTCTCCAACCTTCTCATATCTCCACCATGGTGACCCCTAAGGGGACCCTTCCACCTCCATCCCCTCCAAGACCACCTCTAGACTCCATAACTCCTCTTTGTTGGCCATGAAGGTCCCTCCTTGACCCCCAACCTCTTGAAGGCCTTCTCCAACCTTCTCATATCTCCACCATGGTGACCCCTATGGGGACCCTTCCACCTCCATCCCCTCCCAGACCACCTCTAGACTCCATTAACTCCTCTTTGTTGGCCATGAAGGTTGCTCCTTGGCCCTCAGCACCTTGAAGGCCTTCTCCAACCTTCTCATATCTCCACCTTGGTGCCCACTAAAGTGACCCTTCCACCTCCATCCCCTCCCAGACCACCTCTAGACTCCATAACTCCTCTTTGGTGACCTCAGAAGCTGCTCCTTGGCCCTCAGCACCTTGAAGGCCTTCTCCAACCTTCTCATATCTCCACCTTGGTGACCTCTAAAGTGACCCTTCCACCTCCATCCCCTCCCAGACCACCTCTAGACTCCATAACTCCTCTTTGCTGATCTTAGAAGCTGCTCCTTGACCCTCAACCTCTTGAAGGCCTTCTCCAACCTTCTCATATCTCCACCATGGTGACCCCTAAGGGGACCCTTCCACCTCCATCCCCTCCCAGACCACCTCTAGACTCCATAACTCCTCTTTGTTGGCCATGAAGGTTACTCCTTGACCCCCAACACCTTGAAGGCCTTCTCCAACCTTCTCATATCTCCACCATGGTGACCCCTATGGGGACCCTTCCACCTCCATCCCCTCCCAGACCACCTCTAGACTCCATAACTCCTCTTTGGTGACCACCAAAGTTACTCCTTGACCCTCAACCTCTTGAAGGCCTTCTCCAACCTTCTCATATCTCCACCATGGTGACCCCTAAAGGGACCCTTCCACCTCCATCCCCTCCCAGACCCCCTCTAGACTCCATAACACCTCTCAGTCGCCCCCCCCAGGACCTCTTTTGACCCCCACCCCCCAAGCCCTCCTCACCTGTCTGGGCCATCAAGGGCGTGTAAGGGACCTTGGGCTCGATGGAGCTCATGGGGGGAGGCAGCAGAGGGTTGGCAAAGCTCCTGAGGGGGTGAGTGGGACGGACACAGGCAGTGGGGAT
Organism: Pogoniulus pusillus; assembly: GCF_015220805.1. Taxonomy (NCBI): domain Eukaryota; kingdom Metazoa; phylum Chordata; class Aves; order Piciformes; family Lybiidae; genus Pogoniulus; species Pogoniulus pusillus. Next base: position 30,596 of record NW_026974719.1, on the reverse strand, counting down.
GGTCCTGCTGGGGGCCTCCTCCCCGCTGGGGGGGTCAGGGTGGCCGGAGGGGAGCAGAGGAGGTTGCTGCTGGGCAGGGCCTTCGGTGGCTGAGGGGAGGAGGAAGAGGAAGGAGGTGGTTAGAAAGGGAGGTGGTGGCTACCAAAGGGGCCTGGTGGCTACCAAAGGGGTCTGGGAGTTACTTAGGGGTCTGGAGATCACTTGGTGGCCACTTGGTGGTCTGGTGGCTACCAAAGGGGCCTGGTGGCTACTTGGTGGCTTGGTGGCCACTTGGTGGCCCTGGTGGCCACTTGGTGGCTTAGGGACCACTTAGGGGTCTGGTGGCCACTTGGTGGCTTAGGGACCACTTAGGGGTCTGGTGGCCACTTAGTGGCCCTGGTGGCTACCAAAGGGTCCTGGTGGCTACTTGGTGGCTTTGACCACTTAGAGGTCTGGTGGCCACTTGGTGGCCCTGGTGGCTACTTGGGGGCCTGGTGGCTACCAAAGGGGTCTGGGAGTTACTTAGGGGTCTGGAGATCACTTGGGTGTTTGGTGGCTGCTTGGTGGCTACCAAAGGGGCCTGGTGGCTACCAAAGGGGCCTGGTAGCTACTTAGGGGTCTGGAGATCACTTGTGTGTCTGGTGGCTACTTGGTGGCTACCAAAGGGGCCTGGTGGCTACTTGGTGGCTTGGGGACTACTTAGTGGGGGGGGGTCTGGTGACCACTTGGTGGCTACTTGGTGGCCACTTAGTGGCCTGGGGGCTACTTGGTGGTCTGGTGGCTAGCATAGGGGTCTGGTGTCTACTTGGTGGCTTGGGGACCACTTAAGGGTCTGGTGGCTACTTGGTGGCTTGGTGGCCACTTAGAGGTCTGGTGGCCACTTAGTGGCCCTGGTGGCTACCAAAGGGTCCTGGTGGCTACTTGGTGGCTTGGAGACCACTTAGAGGTCTGGTGGCCACTTGGTGGCTCTGGTGGCTACATGGGGGCCTGGTGGCTACCAAAGGGGCCTGGTAGCTACTTAGGGGTCTGGAGATCACTTGGGTGTTTGGTGGCTACTTGGTGGCTACCAAAGGGGCCTGGTGGCTACCAAAGGGGCCTGGTAGCTACTTAGGGGTCTGGAGATCACTTGTGTGTCTGGTGGCTACTTGGTGGCTACCAAAGGGGCCTGGTGGCTACTTGGTGGCTTGGTGGCCACCTCGGGGTCAGGTGGCCACTTGGTGGCCCTGGTGGCTACTTGGTGGTCTGGTGGCAAACAAAGGGGCCTGGTGGCTACTTGGTGGCTTGGTGGCCACTTAGGGGTCTGGTGGCCACTTGGTGGCCCTGGTGGCTACCAGACCCCTGAGGAAGGAAGGAAGGAAGGAAGGAAGGAAGGAAGGAAGGAAGGAAGGAAGGAAGGAAGGAAGGAAGGAAGGAAGGAAGGAAGGAAGGAAGGAAGGAAGGAAGGAAGGAAGGAAGGAAGGAAAGAAACAAAGGAGGAAACAAAGGAAAGAAAGGAGCAAAGAAAGCAGGAAAGGAGGAAGCAAAGAAGGAAACGTGGAAGCAAAGGAGGAAAGAAAGGAGGAATCAAAGGAGGAAGCAAAGGAGGAAGCAAAGGAGGAAACAAAGCAGGAAAGAAGGAAACAAAGAGGGGAATGAAAGAAAGAAAGAAGGAAGCAAAGGACGAAAGGAGCAAAGAAAGAAGGAAATGAGGAAGTAAAGGAGGAAACGAGGAAGCAAAGGAGGAAACGAGGAAGCAAAGGAGGAAGCAAAGGAGGACACAAAGGTGGAAGTAAAGGAGGAAAGGAGCAAAGGAAGAAAGGAGCAAAGAAAGGCAGAAAGGAAGCGAAGAAAGAAGCAAAGAAGCGAAGAAAGAAACAGAGAAGGAAGCAAGGAAACAAAGCAGGAAGCAAAGCAGGAAGTAAAGGAGGAAGTAAAGGAGGAAAGGAGGAAGCAAAGGAGGAAAGGAGGAAGGAAAGGAGGAAGGAAAGGAGGAAGGAAAGGAGGAAAGGAGCAAAGAAAGGCAGAAAGGAAGCAAAGAAGCGAAGAAAGAAACAGAGAAGGAAACAAGGAAACAAAGCAGGAAGCAAAGCAGGAAGTAAAGGAGGAAGTAAAGGAGGAAACGAGGAAGCAAAGGAGGAAAGGAGGAAGCAAAGGAGGAAGGAAAGGAGGAAGCAAAGGAGGAAAGGAGCAAAGAAAGGCAGAATGGAAGCAAAGAAGTGAAGAAAGAAGCGGAGAAGGAAGTGAGGAAACAAAGCAGGAAGCAAAGGAGGAAGTAAAGGAGGAAGCAAAGGAGGAAGTAAAGGAGGAAGTAAAGGAGGAAATGAGGAAGCAAAGGAGGAAAGGAGGAAGGAAAGGAGGAAGCAAAGGAGGAAAGGAGCAAAGAAAGGCAGAATGGAAGCAAAGAAGTGAAGAAAGAAGCGGAGAAGGAAGTGAGGAAACAAAGCAGGAAGCAAAGGAGGAAGTAAAGGAGGAAGCAAAGGAGGAAGTAAAGGAGGAAGTAAAGGAGGAAATGAGGAAGCAAAGGAGGAAAGGAGGAAGGAAAGGAGGAAGCAAAGGAGGAAAGGAGCAAAGAAAGGCAGAAAGGAAGCAAAGAAGCGAAGAAAGAAGCGGAGAAGGAAAGGAGGAAACGAAGCAGGAAGCAAAGCAGGAAGTAAAGGAGGAAGTAAAGGAGGAAGCAAAGAGGGGAATGAAAGAAACAGAGAAGCAAAGGAGGAAACAAAGGAGGAAAGGAGCAAAGAAAGGCAGAAAGGAAGCAGAGAAGCGAAGAAAGCAGCGGAGAAGGAAGCGAGGAAGCAAAGGAGGAAGTAAAGGAGGAAGTAAAGGAGGAAGTACCTCGGGCAGCAGCGAAGCTCCTGTCAGCAGGCAGGCTGGGGAAGGGCAGAGGGCGCAGAGGGAAGTGGGGGGCAGGGAAGGCTCCAGTGGGGGAGGGCAGCAGCCCAGGAGGATGGCACTGAGCAGGGCTGGCAGGAGAGGGCCAGGGAGAGAGGGGAAGCAGAGAGGGAAGGAGGAAGTGAAGGAGGAAGTAAAGAACGAAACAAAGGAGGAAGTAAAGGAGGAAACAAAGGAGGAAGCAAGGAAGCAAAGGAGGAAGCAAAGGATGAAAGGAGCAAAGAAGTGGAAAGGAAGCAAAGAAGCAAAGAAAGGAACAGAGAAGGAAAAGAGGAAGCAAAGGAGGAAACAAGAAAGAAACAAGGAAGTAAAGAAGGAAAGATGGAAACAAAGGAGGAAAGGAGGAAGGGAGCAAAGAAAGGCATGAAGAAGGAAAAGAGGAAGCAAAGGAGGAAAGAAGGAAGTAAATTAGGAAGCAAAGGATGAAAGGAACAAAGAAAGAAGGAAAGGAGGAAGCAAAGCAGGAAACGAGGAAGCAAAGAAGGAAGCAAAGCAGGAAAGAAAGGAGGAAAGGAGCAAAGAAAGACAGAAGGAAAGGAGGAAGCAAAGAAGGAAAGGAGGAAGCCAAGAAGGAAGCAAAGCAGGAAGGAAAGGATGAAAGGAGCAAAGAAGGGCAAAAAGAAGGAAACAAGGAAGGAGAGAAGGAAGCAAAGGAGGAAGCAAAGGGGGAAACAAAGCAGGAAACAAAGGAGGAAAGGAGCAAAGGAGGAAGCAAAGGAAGAAAGGAGCAAAGGAGGAAGCAAAGGAGGAAAGGAGCAAAGAAAGGCAGAAAGGAAGCAGAGAAGCGAAGAAAGAAGCAAAGAAGGAACCGAGGAAGCAAAGGAGGAAGCAAAGCAGGAAGTAAAGGAGGAAGTAAAGGAGGAAGCAAAGAGGGGAAGGAAAGAAACACAGAAGCAAAGGAGGAAACAAAGGAGGAAAGGAGCAAAGAAAGGCAGAAAGGAAGCAGAGAAGCGAAGAAAGAAGCAAAGAAGGAACCAAGGAAGCAAAGCAGGAAGTAAAGCAGGAAGCAAAGGAGGAAGCAAAGCAGGAAGTAAAGGAGGAAGTAAAGGAGGAAACGAGGAAGCAAAGGAGGAAAAGAGGAAGGAAAGAAGGAAGGAAAGGAGGAAAGGAGCAAAGAAAGGCAGAAAGGAAGCAAAGAAGCCAAGAGAGAAGCAGAGAAGGAACCGAGGAAGCAAAGGAGGAAGCAAAGCAGGAAGTAAAGGAGGAAGCAAAGGAGGAAGCAAAGAGGGGAATGAAAGAAACAGAGAAGCAAAGGAGGAAACAAAGGAGAAAAGGAGCAAAGAAAGGCAGAAAGGAAGCAAAGAAGCCAAGAGAGAAGCAGAGAAGGAACCGAAGACGCAAAGGAGGAAGCAAAGGAGGAAGTAAAGGAGGAAGTAAAGGAGCAAACAAGGAAGCAAAGGAGGAAAGGAGGAAGGAAAGAAGGAAGCAAAGGAGGAAAGGAGCAAAGAAAGGCAGAAAAGAAGCAGAGAGGCAAAGAAAGAAGCAGAGAAGGAACCAAGGAAGCAAAGGAGGAAGTAAAAGAGGAAGTAAAGGAGGAAGTACCTCGGGCAGCAGCGAAGCTCCTGTCAGCAGGCAGGCTGGGGAAGGGCAGAGGGCGCAGAGGGAAGTGGGGGGGAGGGAAGGCTCCAGTGGGGGAGGGCAACACCCCTGGGTACTGAGCGCTCTCCAGGGTGGGCACTGGGATGGCACTGACCACGGCTGGAAGGAGAGAGGAGAAGACCTCTGAGGACCACCTGGAGATGGAGCTTGGAGGTCCACCTAGAGGTGGAGCTCAGAGGTCCACCTGGAGATGGAGCTTGGAGGTCAGATGGAGCCTTGAGGTCCACCTGGAGATGAAGGTTTGAGGTCCACCCCGAGGTGAACCTCTGAGGTCCATCTGGAGATGAAGGTTTGAGGTCCACCTAGAGGTGGAGCTCAGAGGTCCACCTAGAGATGGAGCTTGGAGGTCAGATGGAGCCTTGAGGTCCATCTATGGATGAAGGTTTGAGGTCCACCTTGAGATGGAGCTCAGAAGTCCACCTGGAGATGGAGCTTGGAGGTCCACCTAGAGGTGGAGCTCAGAAGTCCACCTGGAGATGGAGCTCTGAGGTCAGATGGAGCCTTGAGGTCCATCTGGAGATGAAGGTTTGAGGTCCACCTAGAGATGGAGCTCAGAGGTCCACCTGGAGATGAAGGTTTGAGGTCCACCTAGAGGTGGAGCTCAGAGGTCCACCTGGAGATGAACATCTGAGGTCAGATGGAGCCTTGAGGTCCATCTGGAGATGAAGGTTTGAGGTCCACCTAGAGGTGAACCTCTGAGGTCCATCTGGAGATGAAGGTTTGAGGTCCACCTAGAGGTGGAGCTCTGAGGTCCACCTAGAGATGGAGCTTGGAGGTCAGATGGAGCCTTGAGGTCCATCTATGGATGAAGGTTTGAGGTCCACCTTGAGATGGAGCTTTGAGGTCCATCTGGAGATGAAGGTTTGAGGTCCACCTAGAGGTGGAGCTCAGAGGTCCACCTAGAGATGGAGCTTGGAGGTCAGATGGAGCCTTGAGGTCCATCTGGAGATGAAGGTTTGAGGTCCACCCCGAGGTGAACCTCTGAGGTCCATCTGGAGATGAAGGTTTGAGGTCCACCTAGAGGTGGAGCTCAGAGGTCCACCTAGAGATGGAGCTTGGAGGTCAGATGGAGCCTTGAGGTCCATCTGGAGATGAAGGTTTGAGGTCCACCTGGAGATGGAGCTCAGAGGTCCACCTGGAGATGAAGGTTTGAGGTCCACCTAGAGATGGAGCTCTGAGGTCCACCTGGAGATGGAGCTTGGAGGTCAGATGGAGCCTTGAGGTCCATCTGGAGATGAAGGTTTGAGGTCCACCTTGAGGTGAACCTCTGAGGTCCATCTGGAGATGAAGGTTTGAGGTCCACCTAGAGGTGGAGCTCAGAGGTCCACCTAGAGATGGAGCTTGGAGGTCAGATGGAGCCTTGAGGTCCATCTGGAGATGAAGGTTTGAGGTCCACCCCGAGGTGAACCTCTGAGGTCCATCTGGAGATGAAGGTTTGAGGTCCACCTAGAGGTGAACCTCAGAGGTCCACCTAGAGATGGAGCTTGGAGGTCAGATGGAGCCTTGAGGTCCATCTGGAGATGAAGGTTTGAGGTCCACCCCGAGGTGAACCTCTGAGGTCCATCTGGAGATGAAGGTTTGAGGTCCACCTAGAGGTGGAGCTCAGAAGTCCACCTGGAGATGGAGCTTGGAGGTCAGATGGAGCCTTGAGGTCCATCTGGAGATGAAGGTTTGAGGTCCACCTCGAGGTGAACCTCTGAGGTCCATCTGGAGATGAAGGTTTGAGGTCCACCTAGAGGTGAACCTCTGAGGTCCACCTGGAGATGGAGCTTGGAGGTCAGATGGAGCCTTGAGGTCCATCTGGAGATGAAGGTTTGAGGTCCACCTAGAGATGGAGCTCAGAAGTCCACCTGGAGATGGAGCTTGGAGGTCCACCTAGAGGTGGAGCTCGGAGGTCCACCTGGAGATGGAGCTTGGAGGTCAGATGGAGCCTTGAGGTCCATCTGGAGATGAAGGTTTGAGGTCCACCTTGAGGTGAACCTCTGAGGTCCATCTGGAGATGAAGGTTTGAGGTCCACCTAGAGGTGGAGCTCAGAGGTCCACCTAGAGATGGAGCTCTGAGGTCCACCTGGAGATGGAGCTTGGAGGTCAGATGGAGCCTTGAGGTCCATCTGGAGATGAAGGTTTGAGGTCCACCCCGAGGTGAACCTCTGAGGTCCATCTGGAGATGAAGGTTTGACGTCCACCTAGAGGTGGAGCTCTGAGGTCCACCTGGAGATGGAGCTTGGAGGTCAGATGGAGCCTTGAGGTCCATCTGGAGATGAAGGTTTGAGGTCCACCCCGAGGTGAACCTCTGAGGACCACCTGGAGATGGAGCTTGGAGGTCCACCTAGAGGTGGAGCTCAGAGGTCCACCTGGAGATGGAGCTTGGAGGTCAGATGGAGCCTTGAGGTCCATCTATGGATGAAGGTTTGAGGTCCACCTCGAGGTGAACCTCTGAGGTCCATCTGGAGATGAAGGTTTGAGGTCCACCTAGAGGTGGAGCTCAGAGGTCCACCTGGAGATGGAGCTTGGAGGTCAGATGGAGCCTTGAGGTCCATCTATGGATGAAGGTTTGAGGTCCACCTCGAGGTGAACCTCTGAGGTCCATCTGGAGATGAAGGTTTGAGGTCCACCTAGAGGTGGAGCTCAGAGGTCCACCTAGAGATGGAGCTTGGAGGTCAGATGGAGCCTTGAGGTCCATCTGGAGATGAAGGTTTGAGGTCCACCCCGAGGTGAACCTCTGAGGTCCATCTGGAGATGAAGGTTTGAGGTCCACCTAGAGGTGGAGCTCAGAGGTCCACCTAGAGATGGAGCTTGGAGGTCAGATGGAGCCTTGAGGTCCATCTGGAGATGAAGGTTTGAGGTCCACCTGGAGATGGAGCTCAGAGGTCCACCTGGAGATGAAGGTTTGAGGTCCACCTAGAGATGGAGCTCTGAGGTCCACCTGGAGATGGAGCTTGGAGGTCAGATGGAGCCTTGAGGTCCATCTGGAGATGAAGGTTTGAGGTCCACCTTGAGGTGAACCTCTGAGGTCCATCTGGAGATGAAGGTTTGAGGTCCACCTAGAGGTGGAGCTCAGAGGTCCACCTAGAGATGGAGCTTGGAGGTCAGATGGAGCCTTGAGGTCCATCTGGAGATGAAGGTTTGAGGTCCACCCCGAGGTGAACCTCTGAGGTCCATCTGGAGATGAAGGTTTGAGGTCCACCTAGAGGTGAACCTCAGAGGTCCACCTAGAGATGGAGCTTGGAGGTCAGATGGAGCCTTGAGGTCCATCTGGAGATGAAGGTTTGAGGTCCACCCCGAGGTGAACCTCTGAGGTCCATCTGGAGATGAAGGTTTGAGGTCCACCTAGAGGTGGAGCTCAGAAGTCCACCTGGAGATGGAGCTTGGAGGTCAGATGGAGCCTTGAGGTCCATCTGGAGATGAAGGTTTGAGGTCCACCTCGAGGTGAACCTCTGAGGTCCATCTGGAGATGAAGGTTTGAGGTCCACCTAGAGGTGAACCTCTGAGGTCCACCTGGAGATGGAGCTTGGAGGTCAGATGGAGCCTTGAGGTCCATCTGGAGATGAAGGTTTGAGGTCCACCTAGAGATGGAGCTCAGAAGTCCACCTGGAGATGGAGCTTGGAGGTCCACCTAGAGGTGGAGCTCGGAGGTCCACCTGGAGATGGAGCTTGGAGGTCAGATGGAGCCTTGAGGTCCATCTGGAGATGAAGGTTTGAGGTCCACCTTGAGGTGAACCTCTGAGGTCCATCTGGAGATGAAGGTTTGAGGTCCACCTAGAGGTGGAGCTCAGAGGTCCACCTAGAGATGGAGCTCTGAGGTCCACCTGGAGATGGAGCTTGGAGGTCAGATGGAGCCTTGAGGTCCATCTGGAGATGAAGGTTTGAGGTCCACCCCGAGGTGAACCTCTGAGGTCCATCTGGAGATGAAGGTTTGACGTCCACCTAGAGGTGGAGCTCTGAGGTCCACCTGGAGATGGAGCTTGGAGGTCAGATGGAGCCTTGAGGTCCATCTGGAGATGAAGGTTTGAGGTCCACCCCGAGGTGAACCTCTGAGGACCACCTGGAGATGGAGCTTGGAGGTCCACCTAGAGGTGGAGCTCAGAGGTCCACCTGGAGATGGAGCTTGGAGGTCAGATGGAGCCTTGAGGTCCATCTATGGATGAAGGTTTGAGGTCCACCTCGAGGTGAACCTCTGAGGTCCATCTGGAGATGAAGGTTTGAGGTCCACCTAGAGGTGGAGCTCAGAGGTCCACCTGGAGATGGAGCTTGGAGGTCAGATGGAGCCTTGAGGTCCATCTATGGATGAAGGTTTGAGGTCCACCTCGAGGTGAACCTCTGAGGTCCATCTGGAGATGAAGGTTTGAGGTCCACCTAGAGGTGGAGCTCAGAGGTCCACCTAGAGATGGAGCTTGGAGGTCAGATGGAGCCTTGAGGTCCATCTGGAGATGAAGGTTTGAGGTCCACCCCGAGGTGAACCTCTGAGGTCCATCTGGAGATGAAGGTTTGAGGTCCACCTAGAGGTGGAGCTCAGAGGTCCACCTAGAGATGGAGCTTGGAGGTCAGATGGAGCCTTGAGGTCCATCTGGAGATGAAGGTTTGAGGTCCACCTGGAGATGGAGCTCAGAGGTCCACCTGGAGATGAAGGTTTGAGGTCCACCTAGAGATGGAGCTCTGAGGTCCACCTGGAGATGGAGCTTGGAGGTCAGATGGAGCCTTGAGGTCCATCTGGAGATGAAGGTTTGAGGTCCACCTTGAGGTGAACCTCTGAGGTCCATCTGGAGATGAAGGTTTGAGGTCCACCTAGAGGTGGAGCTCAGAGGTCCACCTAGAGATGGAGCTTGGAGGTCAGATGGAGCCTTGAGGTCCATCTGGAGATGAAGGTTTGAGGTCCACCCCGAGGTGAACCTCTGAGGTCCATCTGGAGATGAAGGTTTGAGGTCCACCTAGAGGTGGAGCTCTGAGGTCCACCTAGAGATGGAGCTTGGAGGTCAGATGGAGCCTTGAGGTCCATCTGGAGATGAAGGTTTGAGGTCCACCTAGAGGTGAACCTCTGAGGTCCATCTGGAGATGAAGGTTTGAGGTCCACCTAGAGATGGAGCTCTGAGGTCCACCTAGAGATGGAGCTTGGAGGTCAGATGGAGCCTTGAGGTCCATCTGGAGATGAAGGTTTGAGGTCCACCTTGAGGTGAACCTCTGAGGTCCATCTGGAGATGAAGGTTTGAGGTCCACCTAGAGGTGAACCTCTGAGGTCCACCTGGAGATGGAGCTTGGAGGTCAGATGGAGCCTTGAGGTCCATCTATGGATGAAGGTTTGAGGTCCACCTTGAGATGGAGCTTTGAGGTCCATCTGGAGATGAAGGTTTGAGGTCCACCTAGAGGTGAACCTCTGAGGTCCACCTGGAGATGGAGCTTGGAGGTCAGATGGAGCCTTGAGGTCCATCTGGAGATGAAGGTTTGAGGTCCACCTTGAGGTGAACCTCTGAGGTCCATCTGGAGATGAAGGTTTGAGGTCCACCTAGAGGTGGAGCTCGGAGGTCCACCTGGAGATGGAGCTTGGAGGTCAGATGGAGCCTTGAGGTCCATCTGGAGATGAAGGTTTGAGGTCCACCTTGAGGTGAACCTCTGAGGTCCATCTGGAGATGAAGGTTTGAGGTCCACCTAGAGGTGAACCTCTGAGGTCCACCTGGAGATGGAGCTTGGAGGTCAGATGGAGCCTTGAGGTCCATCTATGGATGAAGGTTTGAGGTCCACCTTGAGATGGAGCTTTGAGGTCCATCTGGAGATGAAGGTTTGAGGTCCACCTAGAGGTGGAGCTCAGAGGTCCACCTGGAGATGGAGCTTGGAGGTCAGATGGAGCCTTGAGGTCCATCTGGAGATGAAGGTTTGAGGTCCACCTTGAGGTGAACCTCTGAGGTCCATCTGGAGATGAAGGTTTGAGGTCCACCTAGAGATGGAGCTCAGAAGTCCACCTGGAGATGGAGCTTGGAGGTCAGATGGAGCCTTGAGGTCCATCTGGAGATGAAGGTTTGAGGTCCACCTAGAGGTGGAGCTCTGAGGTCCACCTAGAGATGGAGCTTGGAGGTCAGATGGAGCCTTGAGGTCCATCTGGAGATGAAGGTTTGAGGTCCACCTTGAGGTGAACCTCTGAGGTCCATCTGGAGATGAAGGTTTGAGGTCCACCTAGAGGTGGAGCTCGGAGGTCCACCTGGAGATGGAGCTTGGAGGTCAGATGGAGCCTTGAGGTCCATCTATGGATGAAGGTTTGAGGTCCACCTTGAGATGGAGCTTTGAGGTCCATCTGGAGATGAAGGTTTGAGGTCCACCTAGAGATGGAGCTTGGAGGTCCACCTGGAGAACCTCAACCATGAGGCTGAAGTTGACCTCCTCCAGAGCTTCCACCTCCACCTTGGACCATCCATGGTTGGAGAACCTCAACCATGAGGTTGGAGAACCTCAACCATGAAGATGAAGTTGACCTCCAGAGGTTCCACCTCCACCTTGGACCATCCATGGTTGGAGAACCTCAACCATGAGGCTGAAGTTGACCTCCTCCAGAGGTTCCACCTCCACCTTGGACCATCCATGGTTGGAGAACCTCAACCATGAGGCTGAAGAACCTCAACCATGAGGATGATGAGGATGAAGTTGACCTCCTCCAGAGGTTCCACCTCCACCTTGGACCATCCATGGTTGGAGAACCTCAACCATGAGGCTGAAGAACCTCAACCATGAGGCTGAAGTTGACCTCCAGAGGTTCCACCTCCACCTTGGACCATCCATGGTTGGAGAACCTCAACCATGAGGCTGGAGAACCTCAACCATGAGGATGATGATGATGAAGATGACCTCCTCCAGAGGTTCCACCTCCACCTTGGACCATCCATGGTTGGAGAACCTCAACCATGAGGCTGAAGAACCTCAACCATGAGGATGAGGAGGATGATGATGACCTCCTCCAGAGCTTCCACCTCCACCTTGGACCATCCATGGTTGGAGAACCTCAACCATGAGGCTGAAGAACCTCAACCATGAGGAGGATGATGATGACCTCCTCCAGACCTTCATCCTGGTGGACCTCCAGAAGGTCTTCTCCTCACCTGGGTTGGGGCCTGGAGGCTCCATGGGGATCATCAACTTGGTCCTGGTGGTCCTCCTGGTGGCCAAAGACCTCTCCAAGGTGGCCACGGAGCTGCCAACTTCTTCTGCTTCAGGAGCTGGAGGAGAAGGAGAACATCTTGGACCTCCTCCACCTCTTGGACCTCCACCTCCACCCCTTGGACCTCCTCCACCCCTTGGACCTCCTCCACCTCTTGGACCTCCTCCACCCCTTGGACCTCCTCCACCTCTTGGACCTCCACCTCCACCCCTTGGACCTCCTCCACCTCTTGGACCTCCTCCACCCCTTGGACCTCCTCCACCTCTTGGACCTCCTCCACCACCACCTCTTGGACCTCCTCCACCTCTTGGACCTCCTCCACCACCACCTCTTGGACCTCCTCCACCTCTTGGACCTCCTCCACCACCACCTCTTGGACCTCCTCCACCCCTTGGACCTCCTCCACCACCACCTCTTGGACCTCCTCCACCTCTTGGACCTCCTCCACCTCTTGGACCTCCTCCACCACCACCTCTTGGACCTCCACCACCTCTTGGACCTCCTCCACCTCTTGGACCTCCACCACCACCTCTTGGACCTCCACCCCTTGGACCTCCTCCACCTCTTGGACCTCCTCCACCTCTTGGACCTCCTCCACCTCTTGGACCTCCTCCACCCCTTGGACCTCCTCCACCTCTTGGACCTCCTCCACCCCTTGGACCTCCTCCACCTCTTGGACCTCCTCCACCTCTTGGACCTCCTCCACCTCTTGGACCTCCTCCACCTCTTGGACCTCCTCCACCACCACCTCTTGGACCTCCTCCACCCCTTGGACCTCCTCCACCTCTTGGACCTCCTCCACCCCTTGGACCTCCTCCACCTCTTGGACCTCCTCCACCCCTTGGACCTCCTCCTCCTCTTGGACCTCCTCCACCTCTTGGACCTCCTCCACCACCTCTTGGACCTCCTCCACCCCTTGGACCTCCTCCACCTCTTGGACCTCCTCCTCCTCTTGGACCTCCTCCACCACCACCCCTTGGACCTCCTCCACCTCTTGGACCTCTTCCACCTCTTGGACCTCCTCCACCTCTTGGACCTCCTCCACCTCTTGGACCTCCTCCACCTCTTGGACCTCCTCCACCCCTTGGACCTCCTCCACCTCTTGGACCTCCTCCACCTCTTGGACCTCCTCCACCCCTTGGACCTCCTCCACCTCTTGGACCTCCTCCACCCCTTGGACCTCCTCCACCCCTTGGACCTCCTCCACCTCTTGGACCTCCTCCACCTCTTGGACCTCCTCCACCCCTTGGACCTCCTCCACCCCTTGGACCTCCTCCACCTCTTGGACCTCCTCCACCTCTTGGACCTCCACCACCCCTTGGACCTCCTCCACCTCTTGGACCTCCTCCACCCCTTGGACCTCCTCCACCTCTTGGACCTCTTCCACCCCTTGGACCTCCTCCACCTCTTGGACCTCCTCCACCCCTTGGACCTCCTCCACCTCTTGGACCTCCTCCACCTCTTGGACCTCCTCCACCCCCTTGGACCTCCTCCACCCCTTGGACCTCCTCCACCTCTTGGACCTCCTCCACCTCTTGGACCTCCTCCACCTCTTGGACCTCCTCCACCTCTTGGACCTCCTCCACCTCTTGGACCTCCTCCACCACCACCTCTTGGACCTCCTCCACCTCTTGGACCTCCTCCACCCCTTGGACCTCCTCCACCCCTTGGACCTCCTCCACCCCTTGGACCTCCTCCACCTCTTGGACCTCCTCCTCCTCTTGGACCTCCTCCACCTCTTGGACCTCCTCCACCTCTTGGACCTCCTCCACCCCTTGGACCTCCTCCACCTCTTGGACCTCCTCCACCACCACCTCTTGGACCTCCTCCACCTCTTGGACCTCCTCCACCCCTTGGACCTCCTCCACCTCTTGGACCTCCTCCACCCTTTGGACCTCCTCCACCCCTTGGACCTCCTCCACCTCTTGGACCTCCTCCACCTCTTGGACCTCCTCCACCTCTTGGACCTCCTCCACCACCACCTCTTGGACCTCCTCCACCCCTTGGACCTCCTCCACCTCTTGGACCTCCTCCACCTCTTGGACCTCCTCCACCCCTTGGACCTCCTCCACCTCTTGGACCTCCTCCACCACCACCTCTTGGACCTCCTCCACCTCTTGGACCTCCTCCACCACCACCTCTTGGACCTCCTCCACCTCTTGGACCTCCTCCACCTCTTGGACCTCCTCCACCTCTTGGACCTCCTCCACCCCTTGGACCTCCTCCACCTCTTGGACCTCCTCCACCTCTTGGACCTCCTCCACCTCTTGGACCTCCTCCACCACCACCTCTTGGACCTCCTCCACCCCTTGGACCTCCTCCACCTCTTGGACCTCCTCCACCACCACCTCTTGGACCTCCTCCACCTTTTGGACCTCCTCCACCTCTTGGACCTCCTCCACCCCTTGGACCTCCTCCACCCCTTGGACCTCCTCCACCACCACCTCTTGGACCTCCTCCACCTCTTGGACCTCCTCCACCTCTTGGACCTCCTCCACCCCTTGGACCTCCTCCACCTCTTGGACCTCCTCCACCTCTTGGACCTCTTCCACCCCTTGGACCTCCTCCACCTCTTGGACCTCCTCCACCTCTTGGACCTCCTCCACCTCTTGGACCTCCTCCACCACCACCTCTTGGACCTCCTCCACCCCTTGGACCTCCTCCACCTCTTGGACCTCCTCCACCCCTTGGATCTCCTCCACCTCTTGGACCTCCTCCACCCCTTGGACCTCCTCCACCTCTTGGACCTCCTCCACCTCTTGGACCTCCTCCACCCCTTGGACCTCCTCCAACCCTTGGACCTCCTCCACCCCTTGGACCTCCTCCACCCCTTGGACCTCCTCCACCACCACCTCTTGGACCTCCTCCACCCCTTGGACCTCCTCCACCTCTTGGACCTCCACCCCCCCTTGGACCTCCTCCTCACCTTGAGGACCACTCTTGGTGGCCTCCACCTGAGCTTCTCCTTGGTTGCCACCAACTGAAGTCATCTCCTGCCCTCTTGGAGACTCCCTCCTGGGACCTTCTCCCCCTGAGGTCTTCTCCAAGGCCTTCAGCTCCATCTCCTCGTGGTGGATCCAAAGGTCAGGAGGTCTCAGGTCCTTCTGACTTCCCTTCCTCTTCCTGGTGGCCCAAGGAGAAGAACCTTGGGGGCATCTCCACCACCTTCCTCCTGGTCCATGTGGACCTCCTCAACCCTTTGGGCCCATCCTTGGTGGCCACCAGAAGCTTCTGGATCCACCTCCACCTCCTTGAGGACCTCCTCAGGTCCATGGTGGCATCTCCACCACCTTCCCTTGGTCCATGAGGACCTCCTCAACCCTTTGGGCCCATCCTTGGTGGCCACCAGAAGCTCCTTGACCAACCTCAACCTCCTTGAGGACCTCCTCAGGTCCATGGTGGCATCTCCACCACCTTCCCTTGGTCCATGAGGACCTCCTCAACCCTTTGGGCCCATCCTTGGTGGCCACCAGGAGCTCCTTGACCCATCTCAACCTCCTTGAGGACCTCCTCTGGTCCATGGTGGCATCTCCACCACCTTCCTCCTGGTCCATGTGGACCTCCTCAACCCTTTGGGCCCATCCTTGGTGGCCACCAGAAGCTTCTGGATCCACTTCCACCTCCTTGAGGACCTCCTCAGGTCCATGGTGGCATCTCCACCACCTTCAGTTGGTCCATGTGGACCTCCTCAACCCTTTGGGCCCATCCTTGGTGGCCACCAGGAGCTCCTTGACCCATCTCAACCTCCTTGAGGACCTCCTCTGGTCCATGGTGGCATCTCCACCACCTTCCTCCTGGTCCATGTGGACCTCCTCAACCCTTTGAGCCCATCCTTGGTGGCCACCAGAAGCTTCTGGATCCATCTCCACCTCCTTGAGGACCTCCTCAGGTCCATGGTGGCATCTCCACCACCTTCAGTTGGTCCATGAGGACCTCCTCAACCCTTTGGGCCCATCCTTGGTGGCCACCAGGAGCTCCTTGACCCATCTCAACCTCCTTGAGGACCTCCTCAGGTCCATGGTGGCATCTCCACCACCTTCAGTTGGTCCATGTGGACCTCCTCAACCCTTTGGGCCCATCCTTGGTGGCCACCAGGAGCTTCTGGATCCATCTCCACCTCCTTGAGGACCTCCTCAGGTCCATGGTGGCCTTGGAGGACCTTCAATGGCCTTGGAGGACCTTCAAAGACCTTGGAGGACCTTCAAAGGCCTTGGAGGACCTTCAAAGACCTTGGAGGACCTTCAAAGCCCTTGGAGGACCTTCAAAGCCCTTGGAGGACCTTCAAAGGCCTTGGAGGACCTTCAAAGCCCTTGGAGGACCTTCAAAGCCCTTGGAGGACCTTCAAAGGCCTTGGAGGACCTTCAATGGTCTTGGAGGACCTCAAAAGGTCTTGGAGGACCTTCAAAGGTCTTGGAGGACCTTCAATGGTCTTGGAGGACCTTCAAAGGCCTTGGAGGACCTTCAATGGCCTTGGAGGACCTTCAAAGCCCTTGGAGGACCTTCAAAGGTCTTGGAGGACCTTCAATGGTCTTGGAGGACCTTCAATGGTCTTGGAGGACCTCAAAAGGTCTTGGAGGACCTTCAATGGCCTTGGAGGACCTTCCAAGGTCTTGGAGGACCTCCAAAGCTCTTCAGCTGTGGTCCTGAGCTCCAGAACTCAGGGATGGACCTCAAGTGGTGGCCTCCAACTTGGACCTTCTCCCCTTGAGGACCTCTTCCACCCTTCCCACCCTGACCCCCCCCCAGGTCCACCTACTTCTTCTGCTGGGCTGAAGCCCTTCGAGTGCAGATGGTGGCCACCACCACCACCAGCAGCAGGGTGAGGAGGCCAAGGGTGAGCACCAGGATGAGGAGGAGGTTGGAGGTCTTCTGAGGGTGGAGGTCCCCGTGGGGAGGATGCATCTGGCCAATGGGAGGCTCTGGAAGGAGAGGAAGGTTGGGTTGAGGGGAGGAGGTTGAGTGGGGGTTGAGTGGAGGGTTGAGTGGAGGAGGTTGAGTGGAGGTTGAGTGGGGGTTGAGTGGGGGTTGAGTGGAGGAGGTTGAGTAGAGGTTGAGTAGAGGTTGAGTGGAGGTTGAGTGGAGGAGGTTGAGGGGAGGAGGTTGAGTGGAGGTTGAGTGGAAGAGGTTGAGTGGAGAAGGTTGAGTGGAGGACATTAAGTGGAGGAGGTTGAGTGGAGGACATTGAGTGGAGGAGGTTGAGTGGAGGTTGAGTGGAGAAGGTTGAGTGGAGGACATTAAGTGGAGGAGGTTGAGTGGAGGACATTGAGTGGAGAAGGTTGAGTGGAGGTTGAGTGGAAGAGATTGAGTGGAGGTTGAGTGGAGGAGGTTGAGTGGAGAAGGTTGAGTGGAGGAGGTTGAGTGAAGGTTGAGTGGAGAAGGTTGAGTAGAGGTTGAGTGGAGGTTGAGTGGAGGAGGTTGAGTGGGGGTTGAGTGGAGGAGGTTGAGTAGAGGTTGAGTAGAGGTTGAGTGGAGGTTGAGTGGAGAAGGTTGAGGGGAGGAGGTTGAGTTGAGGACATTGAGTGGAGGAGGCTGAGTGGAGAAGGTTGAGTGGAGGTTGAGTGGAGAAGGTTGAGTGGAGAAGGTTGAGTGGAGGTTGAGTGGAGGAGGTTGAGTGGAGGACATTAAGTGGAGAAGGTTGAGTGGAGGAGGTTGAGTGAAGAAGGTTGAGTGGAGGAGGTTGAGTGGAGGTTGAGTGGAGGAGGTTGAGTAGAGGTTGAGTAGAGGTTGAGTGGAGGTTGAGTGGAGGAGGTTGAGTAAAGGTTGAGTGGAGGAGGTTGAGTGAAGGTTGAGTGGAGAAGGTTGAGTGGAGGACATTGAGTGGAGGAGGTTGAGTGGAGATTGAGTGGAGGAGGTTGAGTGGAGGAGGTTGAGTGGAGGACATTGAGTGGAGGAGGTTGAGTGGAGGAGGTTGAGTGGAGGTTGAGTGGAGGTTGAGTGGAGGACGTTGAGTAGAGGTTGAGTAGAGGTTGAGTGGAGGTTGAGTGGAGAAGGTTGAGTGGAGGAGGTTGAGTGGAGGAGATTGAGTGGAGGAGGTTGAGTGGGGGTTGAGTGGAGGAGGTTGAGTGGAGGAGGTTGAGGGGAGAAGATTGAGTGGAGGAGGTTGAGTGGAGGAGGTTGAGTAGAGGTTGAGTAGAGGTTGAGTAGAGGTTGAGTGGAGAAGGCTGAGTAGAGGTTGAGTAGAGATTGAGTGGAGAAGGTTGAGTGGAGGAGGTTGAGTGGAGAAGGCTGAGTAGAGGTTGAGTAGAGGTTGAGTAGAGGTTGAGTGGAGAAGGCTGAGTAGAGGTTGAATAGAGGTTGAGTGGAGAAGGTTGAGTGGAGAAGGTTGAGTAGAGGTTGAGTAGAGGTTGAGTAGAGCTTGAGTGGAGGTTGAGTGGAGGAGGTTGAGTGGAGGTTGAGTGGAGGAGGTTGAGTAGAGGTTGAGTAGAGGTTGAGTAGAGGAGGTTGAGTGGAGAAGGTTGAGTGGAGAAGGTTGAGTAGAGGTTGAGTAGAGGTTGAGTAGAGGTTGAGTAGAGGAGATTGAGTGGAGAAGGTTGAGTGGAGAAGGTTGAGTAGAGGTTGAGTAGAGGTTGAGTGGAGGTTGAGTGGAGGAGGTTGAGTGGAGGTTGAGTGGAGAAGGTTGAGTAGAGGTTGAGTAGAGGTTGAGTGGAGGTTGAGTGGAGGAGGTTGAGTGGAGGTTGAGTGGAGGAGGTTGAGTAGAGGTTGAGTAGAGGTTGAGTGGAGGTTGAGTGGAGGAGGTTGAGTGAAGGTTGAGTGGAGAAGGTTGAGTAGAGGTTGAGTAGAGGAGGTTGAGTGGAGGAGGTTGAGGGGAGAAGGTTGAGTGGAGGAAGTTGAGTGGAGAAGGTTGAGTGAAGGTTGAGTGGAGGACATTGAGTGGAGAAGGTTGAGTGGAGGTTGAGTGGAAGAGATTGAGTGGAGGTTGAGTGGAGGAGGTTGAGTGGAGAAGGTTGAGTAGAGGTTGAGTGGAGGAGGTTGAATGGAAGAGGTTGAGTGGAGAAGGTTGAGTGGAGAAGGTTGAGTGAAGGTTGAGTGAAGGTTGAGTGGAGGACATTGAGTGGAGGAGGTTGAGTGGAGAAGGTTGAGTAGAGGTTGAGTGGAGGTTGAGTGGAGGAGGTTGAGTGGAGAACCTTAGGTGGACCTCCATGGTTGGACCTCCATGGTTGGACCTCCATAGTTGGACCTCCATGGTTGGACCTCCTTAGTTGGACCTCCATGGTTGGACCTCCTTAGGTGGACCTCCATGGTTGGACCTCCATGGATGGACCTCCATAGTTGGACCTCCTTAGTTGGACCTCCATGGTTGGACCTCCATAGTTGGACCTCCATGGTTGGACCTCCATGGTTGGACCTCCATGGTTGAACCTCCATGGTTGGACCTCCATAGTTGGACCTCCTTAGGTGGACCTCCATGGTTGGACCTCCTTAGGTGGACCTCCATGGTTGAACCTCCATGGTTGGACCTCCATGGTTGGACCTCCATAGTTGGACCTCCATGGTTGAACCTCCATGGTTGGACCTCCATGGTTGGACCTCCTTAGGTGGACCTCCATGGTTGGACCTCCATGGGTGGACCTCCATAGTTGGACCTCCTTAGGTGGACCTCCATGGTTGGACCTCCTTAGTTGGACCTCCATAGTTGGACCTCCATGGTTGGACCTCCATAGTTGGACCTCCATGATTGGACCTCCATGGTTGGACCTCCTTAGTTGGACCTCCATAGTTGGACCTCCATGGTTGGACCTCCTTAGTTGGACCTCCATGGTTGGACCTCCATGGTTGGACCTCCTTAGGTGGACCTCCATGGTTGGACCTCCATAGTTGGACCTCCATAGTTGGACCTCCATGGTTGGACCTCCATAGTTGGACATCCATGGTTGGACCTCCATAGTTGGACCTCCATGGTTGGACCTCCATAGTTGGACCTCCATGGTTGGACCTCCTTAGTTGGTCCTCCATAGTTGGACCTCCATGGTTGGACCTCCATGATTGGACCTCCATGGTTGGACCTCCATGGTTGGACCTCCATGGTTGGATCTCCATAGTTGGTCCTCCATGGTTGGACCTCCTTAGTTGGACCTCCATGGTTGGACCTCCATAGTTGGACCTCCATGGTTGGACCTCCATGGTTGGATCTCCATAGTTGGTCCTCCATGGTTGGACCTCCTTAGTTGGACCTCCATGGTTGGACCTCCTTAGTTGGACCTCCATGGTTGGACCTCCATAGTTGGACCTCCATGGTTGAACCTCCATGGTTGGACCTCCATGGTTGGACCTCCTTAGGTGGACCTCCATAGTTGGACCTCCATGGTTGGACCTCCATGGTTGGACCTCCATGGTTGGACCTCCATAGTTGGACCTCCATGGTTGGACCTCCTTAGGTGGACCTCCATGGTTGGACCTCCATGGTTGAACCTCCATGGTTGGACCTCCATGGTTGGACCTCCATGGTTGGACCTCCTTAGGTGGACCTCCATGGTTGGACCTCCTTAGTTGGACCTCCATGGTTGGACCTCCATGGTTGGACCTCCATGGTTGGACCTCCTTAGTTGGACCTCCATAGTTGGACCTCCTTAGGTGGACCTCCATGGTTGGACCTCCTTAGTTGGACCTCCATGGTTGGACCTCCATGGTTGGACCTCCATGGTTGGACCTCCTTAGTTGGACCTCCATAGTTGGACCTCCTTAGGTGGACCTCCATGGTTGGACCTCCATGGTTGGACCTCCATAGTTGGACCTCCATGGTTGGACCTCCATGGTTGGACCTCCATGGTTGGACCTCCATAGTTGGTCCTCCATGGTTGGACCTCCATAGTTGGACCTCCATGGTTGGACCTCCATGGTTGGACCTCCTTAGTTGGACCTCCATGGTTGGACCTCCATAGTTGGACCTCCATAGTTGGACCTCCATGGTTGGACCTCCATAGTTGGACCTCCTTAGTTGGACCTCCATGGTTGGACCTCCATGGTTGGACCTCCTTAGTTGGACCTCCATGGTTGGACCTCCACATTTGGACCTCCTTAGGTGGACCTCCATAGTTGGACCTCCATGGGAGGTCTTCTCCTCACCGTTCAAGCTGCTCCTGTCCCCCACATTGGTGTCCACTGCCCAGTAGGAACCATCTCCATGACGACCTAGAACCAGAACCCACCTCAGAGGTCCACCCTTGGACTGGAGAACCTCAGGTGGACCTCCTCAGGTGGACCTCCTCAGGTGGACCTCCTCAGGTGGACCTCCTCAGGTGGACAACCTCCAACCCACCCCAACCTCCATGTTGCTATCTAAGGAGGCTTCCACCTCAGGTTCTAGATCACCTTCTGGTGGACCTCCTCCACCTCAGGTTCAAGGTCACCTTCTGGTGGACCTCCTCCACCTCAGGTTCTAGGTCACCTCCTGGTGGACCTCCTCCACCTCAGGTTCTAGGTCACCTTCTGGTGGACCTCCTCCACCTCAAGTTCTAGGTCACCTTCTGGTGGACCTCCTCCACCTCAGGTTCTAGGTCACCTTCTGGTGGACCTCCTCCACCTCAGGTTCTAGGTCAGCTTCTGGTGGACCTCCTCCACCTCAGGTTCTAGGTCACCTTCTGGTGGACTTCCTCCACCTCAGGTTCTAGGTCACCTTCTGGTGGACCTCCTCCACCTCAGGTTCTAGGTCAGCTTCTGGTGGACCTCCTCCACCTCAAGTTCTAGGTCAGCTTCTGGTGGACCTCCTCCACCTCAAGTTCTAGGTCACCTTCTGGTGGACCTCCTCCACCTCAGGTTCTAGGTCACCTTCTGGTGGACCTCCTCCACCTCAGGTTCTAGGTCAGCTTCTGGTGGACCTCCTCCACCTCAGGTTCTAGGTCACCTTCTGGTAGACCTCCTCCACCTCAGGTTCTAGGTCACCTTCTGGTGGACCTCCTCCACCTCAAGTTCTAGGTCAGCTCCTGGTGGACCTCCTCCACCTCAGGTTCTAGGTCACCTTCTGGTGGACCTCCTCCACCTCAGGTTCTAGGTCACCTTCTGCAGGACCTTCTCCACCTCAAGTTCTAGGTCAGCTTCTGGTGGACCTCCTCCACCTCAGGTTCTAGGTCACCTTCTGGTGCACCTCCTCCACCTCAGGTTCTAGGTCACCTTCTGGTGGACCTCCTCCACCTCAGGTTCTAGGTCACCTTCTGGTGGACCTCATCCACCTCAAGTTCTAGGTCAGCTTCTGGTGGACCTCCTCCACCTCAAGTTCTAGGTCACCTTCTGGTGGACCTCCTCCACCTCAGGTTCTAGGTCACCTTCTGGTGGACCTCCTCCACCTCAGGTTCTAGGTCACCTTTTGGTGGACCTCCTCCACCTCAGGTTCTAGGTCAGCTTCTGGTGGACCTCCTCCACCTCAAGTTCTAGGTCAGCTTCTGGTGGACCTCCTCCACCTCAGGTTCTAGATCACCTTCTGGTGTACCTCCTCCACTTGAGGTTCTAGGTCAGCTTCTGGTGGACCTCATCCAGCTCTAGACCAGCTCCTGGTGGACCTCCTCCACCTCAGGTTCTAGGTCAGCTCCTGGTCGACCTCCTCCACCTCAGGTTCTAGGTCACCTTCTGGTGGACCTCCTCCACCTCAGGTTCTAGGTCACCTCCTGGTGGACCTCCTCCACCTCAAGTTCTAGGTCAGCTTCTGGTGGACCTCCTCCACCTCAGGTTCTAGGTCACCTTCTGGTGGACCTCCTCCACCTCAGGTTCTAGGTCAGCTTCTGGTGGACCTCATCCAGCTCTAGACCAGCTCCTGGTGGACCTCCTCCACCTCAGGTTCTAGGTCACCTTCTGGTGGACCTCCTCCCCCTCGAGTTCTCTTCCTCTTCCTCTTCCTCCCCCCCCCAACTTCCACTTCCAGGACCACTTCCACCTGGAAGAACCTCTTGGAGTAGGAGAACCTAGAACCAGGTTCTAGGTCGTAGCTGCTGGAGGTGGAGGCCACCCCTGAGGACCTACCTTGGTCGTTGGGCATCTTGTCAGGGTGGTCCCCTGGAAGAGGAAGAGACAGGGAAGGGTTAGGGGAAGCCATCTGGGAGAGGGCTACTTCCTGGTTGAGAGGAAGAGGAAGTGGAAGTGGAAGAGGAAATGGTTTGGGGCTCGGCTGGGAGGAGGAAGAGGAGCAGAGAGGGGTGGGAGGGGAAGAGACCTTCGGGTGAGGGCATCTAAGGAGGGTTGGGTGGGGTCTAGAAGGGGAGGAAGGGGTTGGGAAGGGGGGAGGAAGTGGTTGGGAAGTGGGGAGGAAGTGGTTGGGAAAGGAAGGAAGTGGTCGTTAAGGGGGTAGGAAGTGGTTGTTAAGAGCTGGAAGTGGTTGCTAAGGGCAGGAAGTGATCGTTAAAGGTAGGAAATGGTTGTTAAGGGGGCAGGAAGTGGTCATTAGGGGCAGGAAGTGGTTGTTAAGGGTAGGAAGTGGACGTTAAGGGGGCAGGAAGTGGTCGTTAAGAGCTGGAAGTGGTCATTAAGGGGCAGGAAGTGATCGTTAAAGGTAGGAAATGGTTGTTAAGGGGGCAGGAAGTGGTCGTTAGGGGGCAGGAAGTGGTCATTAGGGGTAGGAAGTGGACGTTAAGGGGGCAGGAAGTGGTCGTTAAGGGTAGGAAGTGGTCATTAAGAGCTGGAAGTGGTCATTAAGAGCTGGAAGTGGTTATTAAGGGGAGGAAGTGGTTGTTAAGGGGGCAGGAAGTGGTCGTTAAGGGTAGGAAGTGGACATAAGGGGGCAGGAAGTGGTCATTAAGGAGCAGGAAGTGGTCATTAAGAGCTGGAAGTGGTCATTAAGAGCTGGAAGTGGTTATTAAGGGGAGGAAGTGGTTGTTAAGGGGGCAGGAAGTGGTCATTAGGGGTAGGAAGTGGTCATTAAGAGCTGGAAGTGGTTGCTAAGGGCTGGAAGTGGTTATTAAGGGGAGGAAGTGGACGTTAAGGGGGCAGGAAGTGGTCATTAAGGAGCAGGAAGTGGTCATTAAGAGCTGGAAGTGGTTATTAAAGGGAGGAAGTGGTTGTTAAGGGCAGGAAGTGGTCATTAGGGGTAGGAAGTGGACGTTAAGGGGGCAGGAAGTGGTCGTTAAGGGTAGGAAGTGGTCATTAAGAGCTGGAAGTGGTTATTAAAGGGAGGAAGTGGTTGTTAAGGGGGCAGGAAGTGGTCATAAAGGAGCAGGAAGTGGACATTAAGGGCAGGAAGTGGTTGTTAAGGGGCAGGAAGTGGTCATAAAGGAGCAGGAAGTGGACATTAAGGGGCAGGAAGTGATCGTTAAAGGTAGGAAATGGTCATTAAGAGCTGGAAGTGGTTGTTAAGGGGCAGGAAGTGATTGTTAGAGGCAGGAAGTGGTCGTAAGGGTAGGAAGTGGTCATTAGGGGGCAGGAAGTGGTCATTAGGGGCAGGAAGTGGTTGTTAAGGGAGCAGGAAGTGGACATTAAGGGGCAGGAAGTGATCGTTAAAGGTAGGAAATGGTCATTAAGAGCTGGAAGTGGTTATTAAGGGGAGGAAGTGGACATTAAGGGGGCAGGAAGTGGTCATTAGGGGTAGGAAGTGGATGTTAAGGGGGCAGGAAGTGGTCGGTAAGGGTAGGAAATGGTCATTAAGCACTGGAAGTGGTTGTTAAGGGGTAGGAAGTGGTCATAAGGGGCAGGAAATGATCAATTAAGGGTAGGAAGTGGTCATTAGAGGTAGGAAGTGGACATTAAAGGGGCAGGAAGTGGACGTTAAGGGCAGGAAGTGGTCATTAGGGGGCAGGAAGTGGCCATTAAGGAGCAGGAAGTGGTCAATAAGGACTGGAAGTGGTCATTAAGGGGCAGGAAGTGATCATTAAAGGTAGGAAATGGTCGTTAAGAGCTGGAAGTGGTTATTAAGGGGCAGGAAGTGGTTGTTAAGGGGGCAGGAAGTGGTTGTTAAGGGTAGGAAGTGGTCATTAGGGGGCAGGAAGTGGTCATTAAAAGGGCAGGAAGTGGTCACTAAGGGACAGGAAATGACCATTTAAGGACAGGAAATGGTCATTAAGGGTCAGGAAATGACCATTTAAGGACAGGAAATGGTCATTGAGGGACAGGAAATGCTCATTACGAAGAGGAAGTGGTCCTTATGAACAGGAAATGGTCACTAAGAACAGGAAGTGGTCACTAAGAACAGGAAGTAGCCACAAAGAACAGGAAGTAGTCATTAAGGTGCCCTCAACCTCAACCCCTGGAGGCCACCACCGGTACCCAACCTCCACCCTTTGGACCACTTCCTCCTCTTCCTCTTCCTTTTCCTCCTCTTCCTCTTCCTTTTCCTCCTCTTCCTCCTCCACTTCCTCTTCCAAGCTCCATCTCCACCTGGTGGAGACCTTCTGAGCTCCATCTCCATCTCCATCTCCACCTGATGGAGACCTTCTTGACCTCCTTCTCCATCTCCATCTCCATCTCCATCTCCACCTGATGGAGACCTTCTTGACCTCCATCTCCATCTCCATCTCCTTCTCCATCTCCACCTGATGGAGACCTTCTGAGCTCCATCTCCATCTCCATCTCCATCTCCACCTGATTTAGACCTTCTCTGCTCCATCTCCATCTCCATCTCCATCTCCATCTCCATCTCCACTTGATTTAGACCTTCTCAGCTCCATCTCCATCTCCATCTCCACCTGATGGAGACCTTCTCAGCTCCATCTCCATCTCCATCTCCATCTCTATCTCCATCTCCATCACCATCTCCATCTCCATCTCCATCTGATGGAGACCTTCTTGACCTCCATCTCCATCTCCATCTCCATCTCCATCTCCATCTCCATCTCCATCTCCATCTCCATCTCCTTCTCCATCTCCATCTCCATCTCCATCTGATGGAGACCTTCTTGACCTCCATCTCCATCTCCACCTCCATCTGATGGAGACCTTCTGAGCTCCATCTCCACCTGATGGAGACCTTCTCAGCTCCATCTCCATCTCCATCTCCATCTCCATCTCCATCTCCATCTCCATCTCCACCTGATGGAGACCTTCTTGACCTCCATCTCCATCTCCATCTCCACCTGATGGAGACCTTCTTGACCTCCATCTCCATCTCCATCTCCATCTGATGGGGACCTTCTTGACCTCCATCTCCATCTCCACCTCCATCTCCATCTCCATCTGATGGAGACCTTCTGACCTCCACCTCCATCTCCATCTCCGCCTGATGGAGACCTTCTTGACCTCCATCTCCTTCTCCATCTCCATCTCCACCTCTATCTCCATCTCCATCTCCATCTCCATCTCCACCTGATGGAGTCCTTCTTGACCTCCATCTCCATCTCCATCTCCACCTGGTGGAGACCTTCTCAGCTCCATCTCCATCTCCATCTCCATCTCCATCTCCATCTCCATCTCCACCTCCATCTCCACCTGATGGAGACCTTCTCAGTCCATCTCCATCTCCACCTCCATCTCCACCTGGTGGAGACCTTCTCAGCTCCAGCTCCATCTCCTTCTCCATCTCCATCTGATGGAGACCTTCTCAGCTCCATCTCCACCTCCATCTCCATCTCCATCTCCACCTGATGGAGACCTTCTTGACCTCCATCTCCATCTCCATCTCCATCTCCATCTCCACCTGATGGAGACCTTCTTGACCTCCATCTCCATCTCCACCTCCATCTGATGGAGACCTTCTCAGCTCCATCTCCATCTCCATCTCCATCTCCATCTCCACCTCTATCTCCATCTCCATCTCCACCTGGTGGAGACCTTCTCAGCTCCATCTCAATCTCCATCTCCACCTCCATCTCCATCTCCACCTGATGGAGACCTTCTTGACCTCCATCTCCATCTTCTTCTCCATCTCCTTCTCCATCTCCATCTCCATCTGATGGAGACCTTCTGATCTCCATCTCCATCTCCATCTCCATCTCCAACTCCATCTCCATCTCCACCTGGTGGAGACCTTCTTGACCTCCATCTCCATCTCCATCTCCTTCTCCATCTCCATCTCCATCTCCACCTGGTGGAGACCTTCTGACCTCCACCTCCATCTCCATCTCCACCTGATTTAGACCTTCTCAGCTCCATCTCCATCTCCATCTCCATCTCCATCTCCATCTCCATCTCCATCTCCACCTAATTTAGACCTCCTCAGCTCCATCTCCATCTCCATCTCCACCTCCATCTCCATCTGATGGAGACCTTCTCAGCTCCACCTCCATCTCCATCTCCATCTCCATCTCCATCTCCATCTCCATCTCCATCTGATGGAGACCTTCTCAGCTCCATCTCCATCTCCATCTGCATCTCCATCTCCATCTCCATCTCCATCTCCATCTCCATCTGATGGAGACCTTCTGAGCTCCATCTCCATCTCCATCTCCATCTCCACCTAATTTAGACCTCCTCAGCTCCATCTCCATCTCCATCTCCATCTCCATCTCCACCTGATGGAGACCTTCTTGACCTCCATCTCCATCTCCATCTGATTTAGACCTTCTCAGCTCCATCTCCATCTCCATCTCCATCTCCACCTGATGGAGACCTTCTTGACCTCCATCTCCATCTCCATCTCCATCTCCACCTCCATCTCCATCTCCACCTGCTGGAGACCTTCTCTGCTCCATCTCCATCTCCATCTCCATCTCCATCTGATGGAGACCTTCTGAGCTCCATCTCCATCTCCATCTCCATCTCCATCTCCATCTCCATCTCCTTCTCCTTCTCCTTCTCCATCTCCATCTCCATCTCCATCTCCATCTCCATCTGATGGAGACCTTCTGAGCTCCATCTCCATCTCCATCTCCATCTCCATCTCCACCTCCATCTCCATCTGATGGAGACCTTCTGAGCTCCATCTCCATCTCCATCTCCATCTCCATCTCCATCTCCATCTCCATCTCCATCTCCACCTGCTGGAGACCTTCTGAGCTCCATCTCCATCTCCTTCTCCATCTCCATCTTCATCTCCATCTCCATCTCCACCTGATTTAGACCTTCTCTGCTCCATCTCCATCTCCATCTCCATCTCCATCTCCATCTGATTTAGACCTTCTCAGCTCCATCTCCATCTCCATCTCCATCTCCACCTGCTGGAGACCTTCTCAGCTCCATCTCCATCTCCATCTCCATCTCCATCTCCACCTCCATCTCCACCTGCCAGAGACCTTCTCCACCTCCCCCTCCCCCTCCCCAACCCCTCCTACCCCTCCACCCCCCCGGACACCTCCTCCACCTCCACCTCCACCCTCTCAAGACCTTCTCCACCCCCTTCCTCCTCCTCCACCCAGCTCCATCACCTCCTCCAGGTGCCACCACCCAACCTTTCATGGTCCTGAAGAGGACAGGCTCTGAGAGAGGTCCTACACCCTTGGAGTTCTTAGCTTGGATCCTGAAGTAGTAGATGGAGTCCAAGCTGAGGTCCAAGACCTGTTGGGTCAAACGTTCTCCACTGATGGTCTCCATCCTCCACTCCTCCATGGGGGAGGTCTTCTCCAAGGTGTAGAAGAGGAGGTAAGCTGGGAGGAGAGAAGGTTCTCCATCAACCTTCAAGCTCAAGCTCCATGGGGACCTTCTCTGGACCCACCAGAGGTGAACATGGAGGAGGTTCTCAAGGCTCAACAGCTCCAGGGAGGTCCACCAGGATCTGCTCTAGGTTGGAGACTCAACTAAGAGGTTAAGGGGGAGGAGAAGACAACTCCAGGGAGGTCCACCAGGACCTTCTCTAGGTTGAAGACTCAACTAAGAGCTTAAGGGGGAGAAGAAGACAACTCCAGGGAGGTCCACTCCAAGTTCCAGGTCTCAACTCCCACTCCAAGTTCCAGGTCTCAACTCCCACTCCAAGTTCCAGGTCTCAACTCCCACTCCAAGTTCTAGGTCTCAACTCCCACTCCAAGTTCTAGGTCTCAACTCCCACTCCAAGTTCCAGGTCTCAACTCCCACTCCAAGTTCCAGGTCTCAACTCCCACTCCAAGTTCTAGGTCTCAACTCCCACTCCAAGTTCTAGGTCTCAACTCCCACTCCAAGTTCCAGGTCTCAACTCCCACTCCAAGTTCTAGGTCTCAACTCCCACTCCACGTTCTAGGTCTGGGCACCCACTCCAAGTTCCAGGTCTCTACTCCCACTCCATGTTCTAGGTCTCAACTCCCACTCCAAGTTCCAGGTCTCTACTCCCACTCCAAGTTCTAGGTCTTGACTCCCACTCCACGTTCTAGGACCTGGATCCCACTCCAAGTTCCAGGTCTCTACTCCCACTCCAAGTTCTAGGTCTCAACTCCCACTCCACGTTCTAGGACCTGGATCCCACTCCAAGTTCTAGGTCTCAACTCCCACTCCAAGTTCCAGGTCTCAACTCCCACTCCAAGTTCTAGGTCTCGACTCCCACTCCACGTTCTAGGACCTGGATCCCACTCCAAGTTCCAGGTCTCAACTCCCACTCCAAGTTCCAGGTCTCAACTCCCACTCCAAGTTCTAGGACCTGGATCCCACTCCACGTTCTAGGTCTCAACTCCCACTCCAAGTTCTAGGTCTCACCTCCCACTCCACGTTCTAGGACCTAGACCCCACTCCAAGTTCCAGGTCTCAACTCCCACTCCAAGTTCCAGGTCTCAACTCCCACTCCAAGTTCTAGGTCTCAACTCCCACTCCAAGTTCTAGGTCTCAACTCCCACTCCAAGTTCCAGGTCTCAACTCCCACTCCAAGTTCTAGGTCTTGACTCCCACTCCACGTTCTAGGACCTGGATCCCACTCCATGTTCTAGGTATCAACTCCCACTCCAAGTTCTATGTCTCAACTCCCACTCCATGTTCTAGGACCTGGATCCCACTCCAAGTTCTAGGTCTCAACTCCCACTCCAAGTTCTAGGTCTCAACTCCCACTCCACGTTCTAGGACCTGGATCCCACTCCATGTTCCAGGTCTCACCTCCCACTCCAAGTTCTGGGTCTCAACTCCCACTCCAAGTTCTAGGACCTGGATCCCACTCCAAGTTCTAGGTCTCACCTCCCACTCCAAGTTCTAGGTCTCAACTCCCACTCCAAGTTCCAGGTCTCAACTCCCACTCCAAGTTCCAGGTCTCAACTCCCACTCCAAGTTCTAGGTCTTGACTCCCACTCCACGTTCTAGGACCTGGATCCCACTCCAAGTTCCAGGTCTCTACTCCCACTCCAAGTTCTATGTCTCAACTCCCACTCCATGTTCTAGGACCTGGATCCCACTCCAAGTTCTAGGTCTCAACTCCCACTCCAAGTTCTAGGTCTCAACTCCCACTCCACGTTCTAGGACCTGGATCCCACTCCATGTTCCAGGTCTCACCTCCCACTCCAAGTTCTGGGTCTCAACTCCCACTCCAAGTTCCAGGTCTCAACTCCCACTCCAAGTTCCAGGTCTCAACTCGCACTCCAAGTTCTAGGTCTCAACTCCCACTCCAAGTTCTAGGACCTGGATCCCACTCCAAGTTCCAGGTCTCAACTCCCACTCCAAGTTCTAGGTCTCAACTCCCACTCCAAGTTCCAGGTCTCAACTCCCACTCCAAGTTCTAGGTCTCGACTCCCACTCCACGTTCTAGGACCTGGATCCCACTCCAAGTTCCAGGTCTCAACTCCCACTCCAAGTTCTAGGTCTCAACTCCCACTCCATGTTCCAGGTCTCAACTCCCACTCCAAGTTCCAGGTCTCAACTCCCACTCCACGTTCTAGGACCTGGATCCCACTCCAAGTTCCAGGTCTCAACTCCCACTCCAAGTTCCAGGTCTCAACTCCCACTCCAAGTTCTAGGTCTCACCTCCCACTCCACGTTCTAGGACCTGGATCCCACTCCAAGTTCCAGGTCTCAACTCCCACTCCAAGTTCCAGGTCTCAACTCCCACTCCAAGTTCTAGGACCTGGATCCCACTCCAAGTTCCAGGTCTCAACTCCCACTCCATGTTCTAGGTCTCAACTCCCACTCCAAGTTCCAGGTCTCTACTCCCACTCCAAGTTCCAGGTCTCTACTCCCACTCCAAGTTCTAGGTCTCAACTCCCACTCCACGTTCTAGGACCTGGATCCCACTCCAAGTTCCAGGTCTCAACTCCCACTCCAAGTTCTAGGTCTCACT